>NW_023996278.1:0-5000 GCF_015586225.1 Lucilia sericata | reverse complement strand
ATAAAACCAGTAGAGTTTGTATGAAAAGAATAAATACAATTTAAACTTATGCAAATAAGCAATAAATATTTACATGCAGTGCACGTATTTGCATAAAATAAATTTATATTTTTTTGGGGATATTTAAACAGTTAAATACTAACGAATACATATGTTGCAAAAGTTATTATTAATTTGCAAAGGCTGTGAAAAAACTTTACTAAATATTATTTTAGTAAAGTTTTAGTATTGAACTAGAACCAAACAGGAACTGAACTAGAACTGAACTAGAACTGAACTAGAACTGTACTAGAACTGAACTAGAACTGAACTAGAACTGAACTAGAACTGAACTAGAACAGAACTAGAACTGAACTAGAACTGAACTAGAACTGAACTAGAACTGAACTAGAACTGAACTAGAACTGAACTAGAACTGAACTAGAACTGAACTAGAACTGAACTAGAACTGACTAGAACTGAACTAGAACTGAACTAGAACTGAACTAGAACTGAACTAGAACTGAACTAGAACTGAACTAGAACTGAACTGGAACTGAACTAGAACTGAACTGAACTAGAACTGAACTAGAACTGAACTAGAACTGAACTAGAACTGAACTAGAACTGAACTAGAACTGAACTAGAACTGAACTAGAACTGAACTAGAACTGAACTAGAACTGAACTAGAACTGAACTAGAACTGAACTAGAACTGAACGAACTGAACTAGAACTGAACTAGAACTGAACTAGAACTGAACTAGAACTGAACTAGAACTGAACTAGAACTGAACTAGAACTAAACTAGAACTGAACTAGAACTGAACTAGAACTGAACTAGAACTGAACTAGAACTGAACTAACTGAACTAGAACTGAACTAGAACTGAACTAGAACTGAACTAGAACTGAACTAGAACTGAACTAGAACTGAACTAGAACTGAACTGAACTGAACTAGAACTGAACTGAACAGAACTGAACTAGAACTGAACTAGAACTGAACTAGAACTGAACTAGAACTGAACTAGAACTGAACTAGAACTGAACTAGAACTGAACTAGAACTGAACTAGAACTGAACTAGAACTGAACTAGAACTGAACTAGAACTGAACTAGAACTGAACTAGAACTGAACTAGAACTGAACTAGAACTGAACTAGAACTGAACTAGAACTGAACTAGAACTGAACTAGAACTGAACTAGAACTGAACTAGAACTGAACTAGAACTGAACTAGAACTGAACTAGAACTGAACTAGAACTGAACTAGAACTGAACTAGAACTGAACTAGAACTGACTAGAACTGAACTAGAACTGAACTAGAACTGAACTAGAACTGAACTAGAACTGAACTAGAACTGAACTAGAACTGACTAGAACTGAACTAGAACTGAACTAGAACTGAACTAGAACTGAACTAGAACTGAACTAGAACTGAACTAACTGAACTGAACTAGAACTGATCTAGACTGAACTGAACTGAACTAGAACTGAACTAGAACTGAACTAGAACTGAAACTAGAACTGAACTAGAACTGACTAGAACTGAACTGAACACTAGAACTGAACTAGAACTGAACTAGAACTGAACTAGAACTGAACTAGAACTGAACTAGAACTGAACTAGAACTGAACTAGAACTGACTAGAACTGAACTAGAACTGAACTAGAACTGAACTAACTGAACTAGAACTGAACTGAACTAGACCTGAACTAGAACTGAGGTAGAACTGAGGTAGAACTGAACTAGAACTGAACTGAACTGGAACACTAGAACTGAACTAGAACTGAACTAGAACTGAACTAGAACTGAACTAGAACTGAACTAGAACTGAACTAGAACTGAACTAGAACTGAACTAGAACTGACTAGAACTGAACTACTGAACTAGAACTGAACTAGAACTCAACTAGAACTGAACTAGAACTGAACTAGAACTGAACTAGAACTGAACTAGAACTGAACTAGAACTGAACTAGAACTGAACTAGAACTGAACTAGAACTGAACTAGAACTCAACTAGAACTGAACTAGAAAGAACTGAACTAGAACTGAACTAGAACTGAACTAGAACTGAACTAGAACTGAACTAGAACTGAACTAGAATGACTAGAACTGAACTAGAACTGAACTAGAACTGAACTAGAACTGAACTAGAACTGAACTAGAACTGAACTAGAACTGAACTAGAACTGAACTAGAACTGAACTAGAACTGAACTAGAACTGAACTAGAACTGAACTAGAACTGAACTATAACTGAACTAGAACTGAACTAGAACTGAACTAGAACTGAACTAGAACTGAACTAGAACTGAACTAGAACTCAACTAGAACTCAACTAGAACTCAACTAGAACTGAACTAAACTGAACTAGAACTGAACTAGAACTGAACTAGAACTGAACTAGAACTGAACTAGAACTGAACTAGAACTGACTAGAACTGAACTAGAACTGACTAGAACTGAACTAGAACTGAACTAGAACTGAACTAGAACTGAACTAGAACTGAACTAGAACTGAACTAGAACTGAACTAGAACTGAACTAGAACTGAACTAAACTGAACTAGAACTGAACTAGAACTGAACTAGAACTGAACTAGAACTGAACTAGAACTGAACTAGAACTGAACTAGAACTGAACTAGAACTGAACTAGAACTGAAACTAGAACTGAACTAGAACTGAACTAGAACTGAACTAGAACTGAACTAGAACTGAACTAGAACTGAACTAGAAATGAACTAGAACTGAACTAGAACTGAACTAGAACTGACTAGAACTGAACTAGAACTGACTAGAACTGATCTAGAACTGAACTAGACTGAACTAGAACTGAACTAGAACTGAACTAGAACTGAACTAGACTGAACTGAACTGAACTAGAACTGAACTAGAACTGAACTAGAACTGACTAGAACTGAACTGAACTAGACCGAACTAGAACTGAGGTAAACTGAGGTAGACTGAACTAGAACTGAACTGAACTGAACTGAACTGAACTAGAACTGAACTAGAACTGAACTAGAACTGAACTAGAACTGAACTAGAACTGAACTAGAACTGAACTAGAACTGAACTAGAACTGAACTAGAACGAACTAGAACTGAACTAGAACTGAACTAGAACTCAACTAGAACTGAACTAGAACTGAACTAGAACTGACTAGACTGAACTAGAACTGAACTAGAACTGAACTAGAACTGAACTAGAACTGAACTAGAACTGACTAGAACTGAACTGAACTGAACTAGAACTGAACTAGAACTGAACTAGAACTGAACTAGAACTGAACTAGAACTGAACTAGAACTGAACTAGAACTGAACGACTAGAACTGAACTAGAACTGAACTAGAACTGAACTAGAACTGAACTAGAACTGAACTGAACGAACTAAAGAAACTAGAACTGAACTAGAACTGAACTAGAACTAGAACTGAACTAGAACTGAACTAGAACTAACTAGAACTGAAGTGGCTGTCGTACTCATGTTTTAAAATGTTTCTGTGAAAAAATTCTTGAGAAATCAAAATTTTATATCTTCATTACAATCTGCCTACATAATTTGCTTCATTTCAAATCTAAATATTCCTTGAAAACAATAAACAATTTCAATTATTTGATACATAACAAAAAAACAACAACAAAACTTTTAAATTAAATTACCAATAACAATTTAAATAAATATTTAGCAAATTTAGCATAATCATAGAAGCAACAAAAAAAGAACTTTTTTCTACATCAAGAAAACCCCTCTAAGCAAAATTTACATTTAAAATAAACATTTACCCCAAACGACATAAAAGTTTAAGGAAAAATTTATTTTAAACAACATTTTTAAAAAACAGATTGCAATTTTAACTAAAACCATCAACCAAAAACAAAAGCAAAAAAAAACAAAACCTAGAACAAAATGTAAAAAATGAAATGTAATGGAATAATTTATACAAATTGACTACAACAAAATTTACTCACATTTACTCATTCATATACAATATGATGACTGAAATGTAATACCAAAAAAAACTCTAACCAAAATTCATTTCAAATGTTGTAATATATGTAAAACTTTTCTCAACAAAGTTTTCTTTTTCTATCTTTAATAAAACAAAACAACGCAAAAAATAAACTTTTCCAAAAAGTTTGTACGTAGTTTAGTATATTTAGATAAAAATTTTCTCTAAATTGAACTTATTTTAAAGTACTCTTAGTATGAGTATTTTTATATTAAAAAATATGTTCAATTTCACAAACAAAACGACAGTTAGTCATAGTACCTTCAGTGCTACCAACACAACTTATACTTAAATACATATCTAGTTTGCTGTTAAGTGTAAAGTATTTAAAACTATTTTACATAGAATTTTGTCATATTGTACAGAAACTTCTCAAAAACCGAATCATAAAGACCTAACCCAGCAAATTATTTCAACAAATAGGAAACAATTTTATAAATTATAAATTTCAAAATTGCATTAAAAAATTTTAAGATTTTGTTCTATATTAAATAAGATGTCAACTCATCTATCAACCTTTTAATTTAGGCTTTATAAAACCCGTTTAAATCTTTCGAAATGTTGTATAGTTTTCAAGTTATTATACTTTTTGTTAACTACCTCATAATTAATATTAATCATACGCCTCAGTGACCAAGAATTAATAATACTAAAATTATCACGAAACAAAAGAAAATAGGCGGTTTTTTTGAAATATTCTAAAAGTTGTTGATACATTTATAGAATCTATAAGATATAGCCATCTGTAGCTTAATAAAACATTTGCTGGTTTCTAATTTGCCTATTTTATGTACAACCTAAATTTAAACTAAAATTATTAAAAATAAATGACAAAAATATTAAAATATATATAGACAGCAAGTAAAACTCAAAGTTAAAGAATGTGTTAAAACTTAGCACCAGACGTTAAACATTTTCTTATTTTAAAATAATAATGACACGAAAAGAGAACTCACAGCAAGTTTAACAGCAAATATGTGTAATCAAATAGTTGTGTTAA
>NW_023996277.1:17500-50550 GCF_015586225.1 Lucilia sericata | reverse complement strand
TTTTCATCATAAAGTACAAAATATTTTTTGTTTTTTTTTTTATTAAAACATGAGTGTACATTTTATAATTATATATTTCCTAAACTTACTAGACCATTCACATACTTTTTAACACCCCAATTCACACTTCTCGAAAAGTACTTCCTAATACATATCTCTCCCTCAACAATTAAGGAATGTTGTTATTTTGTTTTGTATCCCTCAAAGAAAACACAAAAATTATTAAACAAATTTTTTTAATAATATTTTAATGTTTTTGTATTAAGAAAAAAAACCCAAAGAATATTTGAAAAATAGTTTTCGTTTTTGTTATGATGCACTAAATTATTGTGGAAATTGTGAAAATTTTTGTTTATCATCGATCATTTTTTTTATGTTAAATTCATAAGAATTTCCCCTTGATCAATCAACAATTTATGTTAAAAATATGTGTGTGAAATGTGCATTTGAAATAAAAACTTATTTGTAGAATGTTTATTTTAAAATCATAAAATAATTTGGTTTAAAAACTGAAAAACAGTTCAGGAAAATATGTACATATGTATGTACAATGTAATAAATAAATCAATTCTAAATATTGAAATTGTAAACAATAATTGGAAAAATGTTAAATGATTTATTTTAAAAAGTTAAAGTTTTATTAGATGTGCAACGCATTCTGCATTTTATAAATATAAAATATATTTCTGGTTTAAACAATTTTGTTAAATATCGGTCATCAAATATATAGAAATATTCATATATGTATATATTTTGAAATATAGTTAGTAAAGTCGATTTAGCAATATTCGACTGTCTGTTCTTTGAAATCAAGGCCCTAAAGCCCACAGGCTACTTGGGAATTCAAACCTTAGATATTTCTATTAGTCATTCCGTTTACAACACATCGAAATATTGGTCGTATATATATGGTCATATATTTGATCTCATTAGATTCTAGTCATGTCCGCCCGGGCGGCGTGGCTGTTAACGAAAAGAGCTAGGCGACTGAAATTTTGCAAATATACTTTCTAGTTTAGTAATGGAAACGAATAAAATCGACCCACATTAGAACCTAGCCACCATACAAATAGAGTAATGAAATCCATCATAACAAGGATTTTTTTTTTTGGAACAAACATCTTTCTACCCAATTCTATGAGGATCGGTACATAATTGGGTATGATCAATAAGGCGCTCTTCTTATATAAAGTCCCCTTCATAAAAAGACTTTAAATGAAGTTTTTCATAAACAAGATCTAAATTTTACTCTTTAGTAAATGACATTGTCGCTAAAAATTGACTTAAAAAAGATATCTGTCTAATTTTGTGACAATCAGTTCATATTGGATCCAAGCCCATACATAAGATTAAACAAGTAAGAAATTATAGTCGGGCGTGGCCGACCATATGATACCCTACACCAATTGCGAATATTAAATGTGATTAATTTCAATAATAAAGCATTTATGTTAATCTTATATAGGTTCCAAATAATGTCTGTTCATGTTCGATTGTATGCTGACTAGGAGAAATAAAAACCGATTTTAATCATTTTCAACAGCCATCGTCAGTGGATCCAGAAAATAGTATGTGACACATTTTAACAAATTATATTCAAAATTGCGATCTGTTGCGTGCACACAAGGTTTATACGGTCACAAAGACGGGCATAGCTTAATAACGACAAATATTTTTGAGTGTTGCAAACATCACCACATTGTGCCGACTTTTGGATAGATAGTAGTATATTAGACGTAGTTAAAAGATAAACGGCCGAAATCGGAAGGTCCGGATGTATGGGGGCTAAGGCAGAAATTGAGCCGATCCTTATCAAATGTGTTATTGGGAATTATCTATATACATATATAAAAATGAATGTGTGTTTGTTTGTATGTTTATATGTGTCAAATTTTCACAGCACATTCCTGTATGTCTGGCAATAGGCTACTTTTTTTTCCGATCATGGCGAAAAATGACAGTGTTATTTATAATTATATTAAACTTAGTCGTTCCAATTTTTGGGAAGATAGTAGTATATTTATAGTAGTTATGATCTAAAAGGCCCAAATCGGTAGGTCCGGTTGTATGGGGGCTAGGGCAAAAATTGGTCCGATCTTTATAAAATTTAATGTCGACATTTATGTTTATATAAAATCTATTTGTGGCAAATTTCATCGTGATACTAGTGTTTATAAGTGAATTGTGGACATTGAAGTCATTTTCTGAAGGGAATTTTGTATGGGGGATAGGGTCAAATAATGCCCGATCATTATAAAAATCGACAGTGTTATTTATATCAAACTTAGTTATGCCGATTTTTGGAGAGATAGTCGTATATTTGACAAAGTTATGAGCTAAAAGGCCCAAATCGGAAGGTCCGGTTATATGGGGGCTAGGGTAAAACTTGGTCCGATCCCTATAAAATTTATTGTTGGGAATTATGTTTATATAAAACTCATTTGTGCCAAATTTCATCGTGATACTAGTATTTATAAGTGAATTGTGGACATTCAAGTCATTTTCTGAGGGAGACTTTGTATGGGGGCTAGGGTCAAATAATGCCCGATCTTTACGAAAATCACTATAATTATTAAGACATATATAACTAATTTTTTCCAATTTTGTAGAGATAGTGGATCATTTAACATAATTATCAGGTCAAAAAAGGCCCTATCGGTTCGGGGGGGTCCGGTTGTATGGGGGCTAGCCTGAAATAATGGACCCGATTTCAAACATTTCAATAGCGTTCGTCCCTTGGACCAAGAGAAGTGCTGTTCCAAATTTCATCAAATTAATCTCAAAAATTGCGACCTATAGAGTGCGCACAAGGTTTACATGGACACACAGCCAGACAGACAGACCGGACAGACGGACATAGCTTAATCGACTCAGGAAGTGATTCTGAGCCGATTAGTATACTTTAAGGTGGGTGTAAGACCAATATTTTTGGGTGTTACCAAACATCAGCACAAACGCATAATACCCTCCCCACTATAGTGGTGTAGGGTATAAAAACTTAACGCCACAAAAAGAAACATGTATAGAGATGAATTTCAACATAAACTAGTTTTATAGGAGTCAAAATCTTTGTAATAAATTTTCTATGCTGATCGGTCTATAACTGATCATACCCCCCATTTAATGTCTCCTCGAACAGATATCGCTATGGAGATTATATACTAGACTATAGAATAGACTATAGACTAGAGTATAGATTAGACTAGACTAGATTAGACTAGACTAGACTAGACTAGAGTATAGACTAGACTATAGACTAGACTAGACTATAGACTATAGACTAGACTAGACTAGACTAGACTAGACTAGACTAGACTAGACTAGACTAGACTAGACTATAGACTAGACTAGACTAGACTAGACTAGACTAGACTAGACTAGATTAGGACTAGACTAGACTAGACTAGACTAGGACTAGACTAGACTAGACTAGACTAGACTAGACTAGACTAGACTAGACTAGACTAGACTAGACTAGACTAGACTAGATAGACTATAGACTAGACTATAGACTAGACTATAGACTAGACTATAGACTAGACTATAGACTAGACTATAGACTAGACTATAGACTCGACTATAGACTAGACTATAGACTAGACTATAGACTAGACTATAGACTAGACTATAGACTAGGACTAGAACTATAGCACTAGACTATAGACTAGACTATAGACTAGACTATAGACTAGACTATAGACTAGACTATAGACTAGACTATAGACTAGACTATAGACTAGACTATAGACTAGACTATAGACTAGACTATAGACTAGACTATAGACATAGACTATAGACTAGACTATACTATACTATACACTAGACTATAGACTAGACTATAGACTAGACTATAGACTAGACTATAGACTAGACTAGACTAGCTATAGACTAGACTATAGACTAGACTATAGACTAGACTATAGACTAGACTATAGACTAGACTATAGACTAGACTATAGACTAGACTATAGACTAGACTATAGACTAGACTATAGACTAGACTATAGACTAGACTATAGACTAGACTATAGACTAGACTATAGACTAGACTATAGACTAGACTATAGACTAGACTATAGACTAGACTATAGACTAGACTATAGACTAGACTATAGACTAGACTATAGACTAGACTATAGACTAGACTATAGACTAGACTATAGACTAGACTATAGACTAGACTATAGACTAGACTATAGGACTAGACTATAGACTAGACTATAGACTAGACTAGACTACGACTTATAGACTTAGACTATAGACTAGACTATCGACTAGACTATAAACTAGACTATAGACTAGGACTATAGACTAGACTGTAGACTAGACTATAAGACTAGACTATAGACTAGCCTATTAGCACGTAGACTATAGACTAGACTATAGATTAGACCTATAGACTAGACTATAGACTAGACTACAGACTAGACTATAGACTAGACTACAGACTAGATACAGACTAGACTATAGGACTAGACTAATGACTAAACTAGACTAAACTATAGACTAGACTATAGACTAGACTATAGACTAGACTATAGACTTAAACTATAGAGTAGACTATTACTAGACTATAGACTAGACTATAGACCTAAACTATAGAGTAGAATATAGACTAGACTATAGACATAGACTATAGACTAGACTATAGACTAGACTAGTAGAACTAGACTATAGACTAGACTATAGACTAGACTATAGACTAGACTATAGACTAGACTATAGACTAGACTATAGACTAGACTATAGACTAGACTATAGACTAGACTATAGACTAGACTATAGACTAACTATAGACTAGACTATAGACTAACTATAGACTAGACTATAGACTATAGACTAGACTATACTAGACTATAGACTAGACTAGACTAGACTATAGACTAGACTATAGACTAGACTATAGACTAGACTATAGACTAGACTATAGACTAGACTATAGACTAGACTATAGACTAGACTATAGACTAGACTATAGACTAGACTATATACTAGACTATAGACTAGACTATAGACTAGACTATAGACTAGACTATAGACTAGACTATAGACTAGACTATAGACTAGACTATAGACTAGACTATAGACTAGACTATAGACTAGACTATAGACTAGACTATAGACTAGACTATAGACTAGACTATAGACTAGACTATAGACTAGACTATAGACTAGACTATAGACTAGACTAGATAGACTATAGACTAGACTATAGACTAGACTATAGACTAGACTATAGACTAGACTATAGACTAGACTATAGACTAGACTATAGTACTAGACTATAGACTAGACTATAGACTAGACTATAGACTAGACTGTAGACTAGACTATAGACTAGACTATAGACTAGACTATAGACTAGACTATAGACTAGACTATAGACTAGACTATAGACTAGACTATAGACTAGACTATAGACTAGACTATAGACTAGACTATAGACTAGACTATAGACTAGACTATAGACTAGACTATAGACTAGACTATAGACTAGACTATAGACTAGACTATAGACTAGACCAAAAGGTGGGGAATATACGGTATTCGTTAATATTAAAAGTACTAAATTTCCTTCCTGAAATGATAAGTTCCTACTTGGGTTTCAGGCTTTTAGCTGCTTTAATTAATTTCTCGTTTTTCACTCCAATAATGAATGAAAATTTTGCAAAATAAGTAAGAAAGTCTCGGTCTAATGAGAAAATCTACATAAAATTAAATTAGCACTTTGACATTGTCTGTATAAAGTACGAACGAAAAAAAAAAAAAACAATCATAAACAATTTCGTTGATTTCTTAATAATTTTTTAATTTATATTCATTATTAAGATGACAATTCAAATGATTTATGATTGCGAAAAATATATTAAAAAAATCTCGGGTGCTTTTCGCAATGGTTGCTAATAAAATTTATGGCGAGAAAGTAAGAGTCAAGGTCATAAATAATATGTAAAAGACATCAACAAATTAAATGTTTAAAAATATAATCACTAAAACAAATATGTTTTTATATGGAAAAACTAAAAAAAAAATCTAAATTAAACTATTTTCAAGAGACATGAAAGTCGTAAATGTTTGCTAATACTATTTAATTAATAAAGCCAACTAATTGGAGATTTGGACACTATAAAATATGATTTTATTTTTTTTTTAATTTTAATATTTTTTTTTATTTTTTTTTTTTAATTATAATAATTTCAAAACATAAACAACCAAATAAATTACAAAATATTTTTGATAAAAAAACACACACAATTATTTAAAATTTTTCTAATATTTTTTTCATGTACGAATATTTCAAAATCCACTTCTGTCCACTTGACACAATGTGAATGAGTGGTCGGATGGTTTCACACTCAAACAATCCCGCCATCCTCCCACCCAGTGTTAGACCACAAATGACACTTTGTCATAGAGGTAAAAACAGAGCAACACCAACCAAACAAATTGCAAAACAAAATATAAATGAAAATTATTTAAGGAAAATCTAAACAGGTGGAAAACGAGTCAAACAGACAGACACATAAACGAACGAATGGAATCATAAATTTTTTTGTACATTCACACGTATTATGAACGGAATGAATGTTGTTGTGGGTAGTTTTTTTAATATTTTGCTCATTCTTTGTCTTTAAAATTATAAATAGCCCAACATCGTCATTTGAAATTTTCTCAGTTTTTTGTGTTTTTTTCGGTTTTTATAAAAATTATTTTTATAAAACAAAAACACACGAAATACCAATATAGAAAGAAGTGTTCCAGAATAAATACGAAATTTGCCACAGTCGTCATATGTAAAAATAATTGGAACACGTCAGTTGACTCGGTTTCTCTGCGCCTATAACACGTTTATAACAAGAATTTTTTAATTGTATATTTTTGAAATGTCCTTTTTATGACCTAGAGTTTAAAAAGATAGTTTTAAAATTTTGTTAAACAATAATAATCAGCGATTTACTTCTGCTCTCAGTTTTTCCAGATTTAAGAACCAGCATGACCCTCATCACTTTCACAGGCATTGTAAACTCGTCTATCCATTTATCAATGTTTTTACAACTAACGTCTTGACTTATCTTGTCAAATGGTTGGTAATCTTGATGTTCTGCAGAATTTCAGTTGTTTGCATCTCTCTCTTTCTCAGAATATCTAAAAAATCGAAAGAATGTACCTGATCACCTTTCAGAGCAGGTATGACGGCGTATAATATTTTTATCGTTATGTTGGAGCCATAACTTTCTAATGGACTCAAGTTGCAGTTCTTCAAGTAATTTATCAACTAAGATATACTTAGTTACCAATCTGTTGATAGAAGTCCACGTACTTTGCGTGAACAACTGTCGTTTTGGCCTTATTTCACGGTTGTACTTTTACAACCATAGGGCGTGCTGTGCTCAAGTACTCGAGCTATCCAACTTCTGACCATTGTTGTCCCGTTGTTTAACCGTTTACAACCGCGCAGATTGAATGGCCTCTGTTAAGTAGGCAACAACACCTAGAGACGTAATCGATAGACCGAAACTCGAATCCATGAAATAAGACGAGGTCTTGTTCTTACAAACAGAGAACTCACTGTGATAAAAATCTGGTATGATTAGAGTAAATCCTGAACAAACACGGACAAGGAAGGAAAATTCAATTGTATTAGATACCTTATTCAACTCAGCTCACTTCTCATTCATTCGACTCACTAACTGAGAAAAATATCCGACACACTCACTCTATATACACGGATGGGTAAGGCCCGCATACATACCTCTACACTAATACTCTTGACACCAACTTATTTCCAAAGCTTAGTCCCACAATTACTCCTATGTGGAGCACAACAGTTGTCTCAGTACCGAACTTATCCCAAATTACATATAACCTTTACCGCTTTTAAGTCTTTTAGTAAACATTCTCTTTCCCCCAACTTAGCTTTTAACCACAGCCATCACATGCACCCCGAAGGGATCTCTCCAATAAACGAGACAAGATAAAGTCAGAAACTGTGCCCTGTGCGCTACCGGTTCCCGTGGTACCAGATTATGTGTTTCTCTGCTATGATCCCATGTCAAATCATTCCAATAAAAAGACGAGGATACATTTGATCGTCAGCAGTTTATATTCCCGGCAGACTAGAGATATTGGTAGCACCTCTTTTCTCTGGAATTGCAATAACACCAAGATGAGGTTAGTTCATCAAGGTAACATGAGCCCGGGGTCAACCAATCTGTTAAAAATACGATTCAGCTGATCAAGTCATGCGTTCATTAGTTAGTCTTGCTGCATTTGATGTTAAATGCGGCTGTCATAGGAATATATGACGGAGAGCAATAATCCGATAATACAGTTTCACCGAACTTATTCTCTGCTTCATTGAAAACGCAAACGTTTCATTGAAAACGTAAGCCGTATCAATCTTGTTTGTTTGTTGATGAAAAACAATTAAGGACTGGACTGACTCACTTGAAAAGTGTCTTAGTTGAAAAACCCCGTATTCTCTATTATAATTTCACTTAGACTTTATCTCTGTTTTATTGAAAACGCGATTTGAGAAACTCTCTCTGTTCGGTATAATCGCTGTTATGGGTCTGGTACTAGAAAAACCTGTACTCGCTATTCCAATAGCATAGTATAACGGAACTTTTCTAAAGCTCTGTGTTTCTGACTTCTTTGGATTGATGTAATTAACATGAAATGTTGACTGAATTTTCTCTCAGCTTTATTTCCAACGCAATTGAGTGAATTCTATAAAGTTCTGTTTGTCTGCTTTCTTTAAGTAACTACAACGTCCACAGATGATAAATCACTGGATCGATCCAAACAAATGACTATGGACAAGAGCTTTGAGCCTTATTAACCCATTAATGCGCACGGCGATCTACGTAAGGTAGAAATGTGAAATTTGGATATGACAGTTTACTTGTGTATATAAACCGATTTCAATTAAAAAAAATTTCTATCTTGACTTGTTTGGATTTTAGATGACGTTACGTATACGTAACAGTGGGCATTACCCACGAATTTTTGTCCCTTAAGTATTTTAAGTAAAAGTTACATATTTTTACAAAAAAATTGTAAAAAAAATGGTTAATTATAAAGTTTTAAGCTTGGATTAGCTAATTTGGTGTATCATACAAAATTTTTTCATATAAAATAAAAAATTGTTTAAAAGTATAAAATTTTAATTTGTGGAATTTTGTAATTTCTGTAATGTCAATTAATGAATTTAAAGAAATGTGTATATTTTCTTGCAGCAACAGATATACTGATTAACGTTACACATTTTGCATACATTTACCAAAGGTCCTTGGCACTAGTATCCTTGCAATTTCCCTAATATCCCAAGAAAATGCGATGTTTAATTTTTGAAGGATAATTGCAATTATATTCCGATTTTCTAGTAAAAATATATATTTAAGATTCGCCAACTGTACCTTGAACAATTTCTAATGCGGTCAAATGGCATATCCTTTACAGAAATTTTTAAAAAATTTAAAATATCCACGAAAGGACGATTTAATAGAAACATTTACATTAAAAATATATTGCTTGTCATCAAATATCAATATTTCAAGAAAATATGTTGTTTTTTATTACGTTAAAAACCCATTCCTCTGATAAAAAAACTATTTTTGAGGCAGATTTCATAAAAAAGTAAGCAAGTTGTTCATTATTTATATCGTATGTAGAGTGGGACAAAAAGTACTGAGAACTGCTCACTATTACATATACGTAAAACCTTTATTATCCACTTTATAAGTCTCCGCAAGGACATGGTATATGTTTGTAAACAATTAGGTAATTAACATTAATTACTTCTTTATAAGTTTACGTCAGAAACTTTTTTTAAAAACTAACTACACAGAAAAAATTATCGGTAGTTTATTTTCAATTAACATGTTTTCCTCTTTCTTTAACTTTTATATAAACAATTTTTTAATTGTCATAATTATCTCATTGTTTTGATCCTAAGTATACAAATTTGATAAATTTTTTAATTGGCTGAAAAAGTTTTTCCAGCCTACTTTTTTATTTTGGTTTTTTGTTTTGATATTTTATTTAAATAATTTCATTATTTGTAACGGAAAATAATTTTCAAATAGTCAATAATATTTTAGGCATAAGAAGTTAAAGTTTCATAAATATTTAAAAATTTATAAATCGCTTTATTTGTTCAAATGTGACAATAAAGAGATATTTTTGAGAGTGCTTAACGCATTATTAAAGGTAAAGGAATCCTTTAATGTTGTAAGCATTCAATTAATGCTTTGATTGTTTCAATCATCGACTTTATTAATTTTTAATACATTTTTAACCAAACTGTTCAATTTATTTGATTAATAAACTAATTAAAATGTAAGTTTTATTTTATTAAATATTTAATTTATCCAATTAATGAATTAACTAATTTTAAATTTTGAATTTAATTACTGATGTTAATTGTTTTGATTATTTCTTTAATTGGAAAAAAAATATTTTTTTATAAATTTCATAATTGATATCATCATTTTGTTGATAGGTGCAAAACTTGCTTGATACAATCAATTTGATAATTAAAACACATTTTCAGTTTTTTCTGTGTACATAGAAATTATTAACATTCTAAGAATTCATTCCTCGAAAAATATGACTTTTTGCAGGTTTACGAAATAGGCACTTTACAAAATAACCCAAAAATACAATTCTATAGGCAAAAATTACTTAAATTCCAATAATAAAAAACAATAATACCAGAAAATCTGTCTTCTCTGCTTTTATTGAAGTTAATGAAGTAATTCGAACTGTAGAAACAGCACTGCCATGAAAATAAATGTATAACCCTTGTATTCATAAAAATATCAGTCGTTTATTTTAGGTTTATTACAAACATTTTCCATACAAAATTCCTACAATAAACCATCAACAACTTTATTAAGCATTTATAAATATGGGGGTGTGGTAAGAAGTTCGCCATTCGATCTGGTAAGTCAGTCCAAGTAGGTAAACATTTGATTTATATCTCTTTCTGTTTGTACTAGGTTGTGACAAACATTTACTCCTTTATGTAATGTAATTACATATTACAACTTATTTACGTACATAATCTCATAAACTCTTATATAATGCCATTTATTACTTTGTTTATATTAAATATAAAATCTGGTTAATTTTATGGCACATGGCGCTTCATTCTTCTGATTTGCTATGCAAGCAGCCACAAAATATATAAAAGTTGCACAATCTCAAAGAAATTCGTATGAGTATGTGAAAGTAATATCAAAGAAAGAGTAAAATATTTGTATTATTAAAATTATCTACGTTTTAGCTTTACAGTTATAGCACAGCAGCAACGACTTTTATAAGCGCTTCAAAACAGGTATATAATCAAAAATTTAGTAATAATTTTGATTACTTCTAGAAATCTATGATTCTAGTTGCATGTAAAATTATTACAAAAAACTATATGAATTGGGTAGGCCACACTACTATCTTGTATAACTATATATGGCTTCACTTATTTCAAGAGTGTACTAACTCAAAAATGATTAAATATGTGTATCTTTTGACAAAATTATAGACAAATTCTCATTAAAACTTCGTAGATTCATAGAAATTTCTAAGGAATCAATAGAGAATATGTGTAGAAAATTTTGGCTCTTTCCGTTTAGACCCCATAGTGAATTCAGCAGACGGACGGACGGATGGACGGACGGACGGATGTGGCTACATAATCTTATAATTATAAGATAAGTCCAATTTTGCGATGTATTACATACGAAATGACAAATCTATATACCCCGATCTTTTTTGATCATGGGTATTAAAAACTGTAAAATCTGGAATTTTAAGTTATCATATTCTAAAATTAAGTGAACGATATTTACTTTTAAACAAAGTATTTGGTTTGTTTATTTATGTTCATTTGATTATTATGTTTTCCTTTTGCAAAATGAAATTTTCTGGTACGTTGTCTATCAGTATGTTTTTTTTTGAAAGGAGATCGTTAACATTAGACAAGGTACAAGATGTTGTC
Source organism: Lucilia sericata (assembly GCF_015586225.1). Classification (NCBI taxonomy): domain Eukaryota; kingdom Metazoa; phylum Arthropoda; class Insecta; order Diptera; family Calliphoridae; genus Lucilia; species Lucilia sericata. The sequence continues at coordinate 38,552 of NW_023996277.1, read as the reverse complement.
TACTAACAAAAAAAATTGTATTTTTCTTCACATTTCAAATTAAATAAGAAAAATATATTAATTTGTACAAGTGACAGTTGCAAAACATATAGAAATAAATACTCTACACTATAGGAATAATATTGAAAATGTATGTTTGGCTGAATATTTAATGAGCCAGTCGAAAATGTGATAAGAAGCTAAAAATATACACACATACATATGTATGTATGTATTATATTTTTTTTGCCAAACAAATGGAAAACTTATTCATAAACAAAGAGAACGAGTAAAAGTTTTTAAATTTAGATAAACAAATTTTTAAATAACTATTTTGTTGTTTATAATTAAAATATTATGCATAATAAAAACACGTCATTCAATAACGAAGAACAGTGGGAATATTTAGTATAATAAACTGTAAAACAAATGTTCAATTAGTTAGTTTGTATTTAAATTAGTGATCGGCAAAAAGAGAACAAAAGTTATTACTTTATTATTTTACAGTTTTTATTCAGTTGCAGTCACGATCTACTACAGGTTGGTATTTTGCCCAACTAAAATGAGCCAAAGTAGAGGAGATATCACTCCGGTTAAGGGCGTGCTTCGTAGAAGAATGTTAATATATTTGTTAAATATTCTATGACAATCTCAACTAATTTTGATTCGATGGTGTCCCATAGTACCTTTATTAAATTGTTATTATGCATAAATTTTAAGTCATTATTTTAACACGGTGATGTCATTGGAGGCAAGTACTTACCACAAAAGATTACAAGTAATTAGAAAAGTGGTCATAGTAAATCGCATGAAAAAATATATACAACTTCTATATCTTTACTAACAAGATCACTAATGAATTAGAAAGTATTTATATAACACATTATTAGTAAGACATTATTAGGCTACTTCTATGTAATCCAAACAATGTGTAGTAGTCTTTGAAAAGTATATTGATAGGTAAGTAATTACAACTAAAAGCCATTACCCAATTTTTGCTGGGTATAGATCGAAGTTGTCTTTCTGACTGTTTCTCCTCAATTGGTGGCCCCTTTCTCCTCTTGTTCTCAATTTGACCAACGCTTGAGGTGAAAGGTCGCCTTCGGATGTCAATCATTTTTTAATTTGTTTCTCCATAGTTTTGATCTTATGAGTAGGCTCGTAAGGGGAAGTATGATCCATGTAGTGGATCCATGTAGACTAGGAGGTACAACTAACCGATATCGTTCAATCGGAGGGAAGCTATTAGCGGCTATTCTTCTTTTACCATTTAGGTTCACGACACTGCTGCCAAACTCCTTATCCTTACAAGTGGAAAGATGTCTTTGGGTGAACACCTACCTTAAAGGCCTAACTTCACGGTGGTCTTTTTCATCCTACGGTAAGATTTTTTGTCGACTCACCAGCGCCCCTTTGTGTATCTTACACACCGTCCATGTACAAGAACTATGCTCAAGTACTCGAGCTATCTAATTTCTGAACATCGCTGAAACATCGCAAATAGGTAAGATCCACATACCAACACATCTATCCCGTATCACATATACACTTGACAACAACTCATTTCCAACGATTAGTCCCACAGTCACTCCTTGGCTGAGTGTGTGATATCTCGGCAACAGCACTGAACTTATCCCGAATTATAGACTTTAACCAACATTCACTTCCCGCTAATTTGGTTTAAACCGCAGTCACCAGGTGCATCTCCAATAACCGGGACAAGACAAAGTTCGTAACTCTTCCCTGTAGGCTACTGGTTCCCGTGGTACCAGATTATGTAGTTCTCCGATTCGACCCCATGTCATATCAATCTAAGGAAAAGCCGAGTATACATTTGATTATCACCAGTTTATAGTCCCAGCATACTAAAGGTACTGGTAACACCTCTTTACCCCGAGGTGTTACAATAGCGCCAAGATGCCGAAAGAATCAGCAAGGTAACATACCCCCGGGGAATTACAAGTGGAATGTAGGATAGTGGGAAAAGTGGCGAACAGTGATTTAGGAGTGGATATCCTTTGGTCATTAATACTTTTAAGTTCGATGTCCTACAAGAAGATTCTGTGGTGTACTCAAGGTAATAACGGTTACCTACTGAGGACCCTAACCGAGAACGAAGTTAAACCTGTTTGCTATGTAGACGTCGTCGGGAAAGGGAAAGGAGTTTGAGGAATTTGAACTAATGCAAAACAATTCGATGCAACGATGGTTGAATGCTCCTATGAAGTCTCCTCAGAAATAACAAGTCCGAAGTTAGTATGATGTTACGCATTCTGGAAGAACTTAGATTCAAATATCTCGGGAGCGTTGTTATTTCCGATATGACATTCCTCAGGAATACTAATTGGATAATTCTAAGGAACTACATACTGATTGTCCGGACATCGGGCGATAATACCTTGATGAGGTGCTATATAAACTCTTTTTCCACCAACATTTTTCATGTAGAGAAGCTCCCAACAGATCCGATAGGCGTTTTTCTTCTATTCTGTCATCATACGTAATGTTTGCATGTAAATATCTACTCCCTGATGGCTTTGAGTGCCAACCATGACCTTTTAAACATGTAAAATTCAATTTAAATTAAAATAAATCTCAAATTAAACAAATAAAATTGTATTCTACTTCAAGTCGCAAAAAGTAAGTAATTACAACAATATGTATAGAGGACACATGACATTTTGATTAAAAGAACGCAATACATTTTCTTTGCAATCAATTGAGGCATGCTTCCAACTGCAAATATACATATACGGATCAATGCATCACCTTACATCCATATGTGTTGCAGCAGTAAGTAACCTATGGTATGGCATACAAAATTAGAAAATAATAATAATAATGAACACTTTACGGTGTAATGCTACAAATTCCATTGGTTGAGTATTGTAACTAAAATTTCGATATGTATTAATTTAAATTTGTTGCATGCACCATACAAGCTTCTGTAAACAATATTTATCTGTGGAGAATAAATAGAAATTTGAAAACATCCATACATGTAGAATGAATAACGATTTTAATCCTTATAATGATGATACAAGTTAATGATAGAAACAGGTGTGAATATCAGAACACTTTAGATGAGGTGATACTGAGAGAACATATGCAATTTACGTGCAGAAATCCAAATTAAAATAGAAATGCAAAGCGAGCTATTTTCAAAGGTATTGATTATTCTTATCAATTGTAATTGTAATAGAGATTATATTATTATATAAATACGCTTAGGAAGAATAATGGGATAAAAGCGACCATATGTTAAAGTAAACAAATAATTTCTTTAATCTCCTTAATAGTTTTGGGGATCATTGCATTAGAAGAAGGGTTATCAGTGGGACGCCACGGGGGGATATTTGATTTCCTCTACTGTGGCTAGCGATTAACGTTATTCATGGAGACTGCGTTAGATGAGCTCTTGATATGGGCGAAAGCAAAAGGACTGGGTATTAATTCTGGGAAAACTGAACTGATATTATTTACCAGACGGAATAAGGCATCGAACAAATTTTATCGAGAGGAGCAAAGTATTTAGGAACTTTCCTTGATAGCGAGCTTTAATGGAATGAAAATACTCAGGAAAGGATGAGAAAAGGAATCAATGCCTACTACGCATGTAAATCTTCTATAGGAAAGAATTGAGGTCTACAGCCAGCTGTCGTAAATTGGATTTAGACATCGGTTGTTAGGCCTATTTTGATAAAGGATATTGGCTAGCGCGATTAACGGTATTCTAAGTCTATTTGATTTAAACGGCAGGAAGATCGTGGCATACATATGCTGATGACGTTGAGTTACTGGTCAAGGAGTAATTTCTATCCACTATTAGTGACATCATGGAGACTGCATTAGATGAGCTCTTGATATGGGGGAAAACAAAAGTACTGGGCATTAATCCGGGGAAAACTTAACTGATCTTATTTACCAGACGGTATAATGCATCAAACTAATTTTATCGATAGGAGTTAAGCGTTTAGGGACTTTCCTGGATAGAAACCTTTCATGGAAAGAAAATACTCAGAGAAGGATGAGAAAGATACTCAGTGCTTACCACACAAGCAAAATAAGAAAAGGATTGGGATCTATAACCAGATATGGTAAATTGTATTTACACATCGGTTGTTAGGCCTATTCTGACTTATGGTTGTATTGTCCGGTTGTAGACTTTGAAAATAGGGAAGTTATCGTAAGATGCTAAATAAAGCTCTAAGGTGTTTCTCTGTTAGCATTACTGGTGCCATATCTGTGACCTAGAGAACATTTTATAGCGGGTGTTACTGCTAGAAATCTTCATTAGTCAAACCTTCGCGCGACTATCATACAAAAATTCCGTTCGAAATAGATCTACTTGATCAAGGTACAGATCAAAGAATTACGACTTTAGAATTCGGGAAAATATCACGAACGAAACTAGGGACGATTGGCTTTTATCTGATAGACTGTTTAATGGGTGTGCAGTTTGTACCGCTAAGTCCAAGATTGATAGTGCAGGGTGCTGGTGTCTATATCGCTGATGCCGATATAAAAAGGTTCTCCAGACTTCCTGACGAATGTAGTGTCATCCAAGCAAAGATCTTAGCGATCTGGAAAGCGAGAGAACTGATACGAAATCTTATCGATCAAGGGTCGGTTGGGACAATTTATGACAATAGTCAAACTACTCTTAGAGCATTGGCATGTCATAGGGTACATTCGCTCCTGGTTGTAGACTGTAGAAATTCTCTTAGGGACATTGTGAGACTATTTACTACTAGACTGTGTTGGGTTTCCGGGGCACTGTAATATACATGGTAATGAGGTTGCGGGCGAAGTAGCAAGACAAGGTTCAAACCTTGACATAGCTGAAAGGGTTAGAAGTGTGAAACCACCCATCTGTTGCTATTATAGGTTGGTTTTCAAGAGAATCCTTAACATCATAAATCAGTACTGGAACAGTAGAATGAATTACAATTTATCTAAGGTCTTATGGCCAAAACTTCATGTGAAGGCTAGCAAGATGCGTATAGGATTAGATAGATGCAGTTTTAATATTCTGACAGGGATTTTAAATGGATATTGCTCAATTACGGTCTTTGTTAGTAAGTGGGTCTATTGCAGGACATGCGAATACGATGAGGAGCTAGAGATGGTTGAGCACTAACTTTGTCACTGTTCTAGAATACAGAATCTCAGTTTGAAATGGCTGGGAAAATGTGGGATTCAACCCTCACAGTTTAGTTATCTCTTCGACTTGATTTTAAAGGAAGTTTTATGTTCTTCCAAGTTGAAATCAATTTTTAAGTTGAAATCTACTCAGGAATCTTCTCTTTATTCCTCTCTCCATATTACTTTTATTATTTTCTGTTCTTTTTATTGTTTTGTTTCTCTATCTTTCGATCTTCATGCTCTGCGAAGGGAATCACAATGGACCTTATGGTCTCCTGACCATTCTTAAACAAAACATTATAAAATTCATGGGATTTGAATAATTTTACCGGATTTAGATATAGTACAGGTAAATATGTTTCTTAACTAAATCTTTACTTATCAAATATTCGTTTAAACTTTAGACTATAGAACGACCAATATATTTGTGTACTTTTAGTTCACAACAACCAAATTTTGAGTTTTATATGATCAGGGCAAAAAGATACTAATATAATTTTTCCCGAATATACTTAATTTTTACTATTTCCTAGATAAAATGAAAAATATTTCACAAAAAGATATAAAATTTTGTAATCTAATAAATTACTTGCAAAAGTGTTAAATAAACAAAATATATTTTTATTCATCAATTCAAAAACTTTTTCCATTCAAATTAAATTTTTCAATTGTGTTTATAAAAGAAAGTACTATTCAACTATTCAACACTCACTAGCAACAAACACTTTAATAGAATTTTCGTTACAGTACGTGATTTATTACTTGGAAGATGGTTAGTACCCGGTAGTTCGTTAAGTAACAATAAATACGTCATGATCTTAAAATATTATTAATTCCGTTAATTACTTTGAACTCGTTAAATGACTAACTCTAAGATTTTCTTAACTTCTCATAAATCTCATGTAAAATAGATATTTCATAGCTATAAAAAACTTATTTTAGACCCGACCCTTAAAGCTACAGGATATTTTACTTCTGTATGATTGTGAGATTGTATATTTAAGATACATTTAATTTATTCCCTTCATATCCTTTCCTTATCATGTCTGTATGTTTGTAAAAACAAATTATTCGATAAATATGAAGTCGATTTGATGCAAATCAATTCTATAGAAGTATTAAATGTATTTTATATGTACATGATGATAATTCTCTACTTCTCTGCTCTTTATCTATCTCTGTTTTACTTTCCTTTTTCTTTTCCTATATTGAGAATATAAATAAAAATCATATTTGTTACAAGATGGATAAATACTACTTTAGATATGTACAAATGAAAACCATTTCTCATGTTTGTTTATATAAAACTACAAGTATTGAACATTAAAAAATAAACATTAGGGTGGTTTTTTAAACATGATGGCTCGAAGAGAAATATTTGAGTCAAATAGGTAACAATTAAACTGTGCCGCGTCGGAAATTGCCAAACACAAGTAACAAAGCTCAACAAAGCCAGGTGATGCCTCCCAATGGGTAAGCCATGCCACTATATAGGAAAGATGTCCCTATATAGTAGCTTTGATCAATTTTCATTCCTAACAGATTTTTGACTATAGTTTTTGGGATATATTTTTTAAGATTTCCTGTCGATTACTTATTATATTTTTACAAAATATTAAAGTATAAAACACCCTAATGTTCATATATTTTACATATCAATTGATTGAGAAGGTTTCCATATATAAAATTTATTTTTATCTCTTTCTTTTTTCGACTCCTTTGTAATTAAGTGCTTCTTAGAAACAGAATAGTAAGGAAAGACACAATTACAAACTGCACATTAATTGAAAAGCAATTGGAAAGCAATTCTCCTCTTTTAAAAACCCAAATGTCTATAAAATTGTCAATTAGTTAACCTTCCCCTAAAGGAAAATATGTTTATATTTAGTATTTATAATATCTTATTTTAAAGACGTTCATTGATTTTCAGCCGCTGATATGTTAAGATTAATAGAATGATAATAAAAGAAGTTGTTGCTTAAAGGAAATTATCAGCTTTCATTTTTTGCGCATTTTGTCTACTTAACAGGATATTAGACAAGCACGTAACAGACTTCTGTTTCAAATATTTGTATGTGAAGAGCCAGTTGTGAGTATAGAAAAATTTCAAGTTTTTAAACTAAAATTTTCAGATATTTAATCGAATCCATTACAAGATGTGTTTAAGTAACCAGTAATCATACAGTAAAGTAACTTCACTATAAGACATTTTACCGAAAATTAGTTACAGCTTAACGTCTGGACCAGTTTGAGTCAATTTTGGAAGACTAATATGAAAGAAGTCCTCTCAATGGGAACTAGTCCAAAGTTAGTTTAAAGGAACGTACACTGACTGGATATTGTATATCAACGTGTATAACTTCAACAATTAGGACGAGTGGGATGTGATGAGCATGTGGTGATGATAGTGAAATACTGGAACACTTTTTTCTGCCATTGCCAAGTCTTTGTCCAACTAGATCAACCATTGGGAAAGTTATTACTTCTGATATATTATTTTTGCAAAAAAGGGATTTTCTGACGCCAATATCTTGCAAACCGTTTGGATTTATTTTGATTTATTCCCTTCAAAGATGTAGCTTCTACATCAAAATCGCAAAAAAATAACAAAAATTGATTTTTTACCTTCAAGTGCTTCTATTAATTAGGCGTATACTTAATATTTGTAATTTCAATAAATCATTAACACGTATACGTACAGGTGTGCAGAAGTGCAATTTTATAATGAAAAACTTTCCATATATGCAAGTCTTTAATTAATCAACTAAATTCGTTATACCTAGGTCCAATGTGATTTACTAGCCGGATTTCAGAATATCATAATAGATGTGACCCTTCTAGTGTCACCATATACAAATTACTTTGGCGACTTAGATATGCGATTTTGGCGTTAATTTGGCTTGTTGTATATTGCCTCATACAAGATATCTTGAGCTTAGGGTTGTCATCGAGGATTCATTTGCCAACGCCAGTAATGATTAGATGTAAATATTACTACTTTTTGTGTTTTTAAATTGATGAAAGCTCTTCATGAGTTTGACAACAATATTTATTAAATAATATATTAAAAACTTAGTTCAATAGGTCACTTAACATTGTATAAGTTTAAGGCGTCTGTTAAAAACAACAAATAATTGCATCATTTAAATTTGTTATTTTTATTTAACACACGCCTTAAACTTATGCAATATTTATTGGCCTTAATATAATAAGGAAACAGCGGCACAATCATAAATTTTCGTGACGCTTTAAAAAGTATTTTATTAGACTTTTTGAAAGCTTTTTAAAATAACAAATTAATATGTTATATTTATAGAAATATAAAAAATATACTGCATATAAAAATACGCACATTTTTTCAAATAAATAAAAAATTAGGTTTAACAACTTTTTATTATGGTCCATTTCGGAAATTCACACATTTGTTGCACGTGTCAAAGATAAAAAGATCGCATGCGTCAAAAATATGCACCACAAATAGCATTTAAAATATATGTATGTATGTAAGACGATACAAAAAAAAAAACATGGTTATTAGAAAATTTCTATTCTAAATGCCATGGAAGAGTTGTTTCGGATTATTGTAAAAAATGGTTAAGTTGACACTTTTCACTATTATAGACTAGACTATAGACTAGACTATACACTAGACTATAGACTAGACTATAGACTAGACTATAGACTAGACTATAGACTAGACTATAGACTAGACTATAGACTAGACTATAGACTAGACTATAGACTAGACTATAGACTAGACTATAGACTAGACTATAGACTAGACTATAGACTAGACTATAGACTAGACTATAGACTAGACTATAGACTAGACTATAGACTAGACTATAGACTAGACTATAGACTAGACTATAGACTAGACTATAGACTAGACTATAGACTAGACTATAGACTAGACTATAGACTAGACTATAGACTAGACTATAGACTAGACTATAGACTAGACTATAGACTAGACTATAGACTAGACTATAGACTAGACTATAGACTAGACTATAGACTAGACTATAGACTAGACTATAGACTAGACTATAGACTAGACTATAGACTAGACTATAGACTAGACTATAGACTAGACTATAGACTAGACTATAGACTAGACCATAGACTAGACTATAGACTAGACTATAGACTAGACTATAGACTAGACTATAGACTAGACTAGACTATAGACTAGACTATAGACTAGACTATAGACTAGACTAGACTATAGACTAGACTATAGACTAGACTATAGACTAGACTATAGACTAGACTATAGACTAGACTATAGACTAGACTATAGACTAGACTATAGACTAGACTATAGACTAGACTATAGACTAGACTATAGACTAGACTATAGACTAGACTATAGACTAGACTATAGACTAGACTATAGACTAGACTATAGACTAGACTATAGACTAGACTATAGACTAGACTATAGACTAGACTATAGACTAGACTATAGACTAGACTATAGACTAGACTATAGACTAGACTATAGACTAGACTATAGACTAGACTATTTACTAGACTATATACTAGACTATAGACTAGACTATAGACTAGAATATAGACTAGACTATAGATAGAGACTAGACTATAGACTAGACTATAGACTAGACTATTAGACTAGACTATAGACTAGACTATAGACTAGACTATAGACTAGACTATAGACTAGACTATAGACTAGACTATAGACTAGACTATAGACTAGACTATAGACTAGACTATAGACTAGACTATAGACTAGACTATAGACTCGACTATAGACTAGAGATAGACTAGACTATAGACTAGACTATAGACTAGACTATAGACTAGACTATAGACTAGACTATAGACTAGACTATAGACTAGACTATAGACTAGACTATAGACCTAGGACTATAGACTAGACTATGCTAGGACTATAGACTAGACTATAGACTAGACTATAGACTAGACTATAGACTAGACTATAGACTAGACTATAGACTAGACTATAGACTAGACTATAGACTAGACTATAGACTAGACTATAGACTAGACTATAGACTAGACTATAGACTAGACTTAGACTAGGACTAAGACTAGACTAGACTATAGACTAGACTATAGACTAGACTATAGACTAGACTATAGACTAGACTATAGACTAGACTATAGACTAGACTATAGACTAGACTATAGACTAGACTATAGACTAGACTATAGACTAGACTATAGACTAGACTATAGACTAGACTATAGACTAGACTATAGACTAGACTATAGACTAGACTATAGACTAGACTATAGACTAGACTATAGACTAGACTATAGACTAGACTATAGACTAGACTATAGACTAGACTATAGACTAGACTATAGACTAGACTATAGACTAGACTATAGACTAGACTATAGACTAGACTATAGACTAGACTATAGACTAGACTATAGACTAGACTATAGACTAGACTATAGACTAGACTATAGACTAGACTATAGACTAGACTATAGACTAGACTATAGACTAGACTATAGACTAGACTATAGACTAGACTATAGACTAGACTATAGACTAGACTATAGACTAGACTATAGACTAGACTATAGACTAGACTATAGACTAGACTATAGACTAGACTATAGACTAGACTATAGACTAGACTATAGACTAGACTAGACTATAGACTAGACTATAGACTAGACTAGACTATAGACTAGACTATAGACTAGACTATGGACTAGTCTATAGACTAGACTATAGACTAGACTATAGACTAGACTATAGACTAGACTATAGACTAGACTATAGACTAGACTATAGACTAGACTATAGACTAGTCTATAGACTAGACTATAGACTAGACTATAGACTAGACTATAGACTAGATATAGACTAGACTATAGACTAGACTATAGACTAGACTATAGACTAGACTATAGACTAGACTATAGACTAGACTATAGACTAGACTATAGACTAGACTATAGACTAGACTATAGACTAGACTATAGACTAGACTATAGACTAGACTATAGACTAGACTATAGACTAGACTATAGACTAGACTATAGACTAGACTATAGACTAGACTATAGACTAGACTATAGACTAGACTATAGACTATAGACTAGACTATCAGACTAGACTATAGACTAGACATATAGACTAGACTATAGAGACTAGACTATAGACTAACTATAGACTAGACTATAGACTAGACTATAGACTAGACTATAGAGACTAGACTATAGACTAGACTATAGACTAGACTATAGACTAGACTATAGACTAGACTATAGACCTAGACTATAGACAGACTATAGACTAGACTATAGACTAGACTATAGACTAGACTATAGACTAGACTATAGACTAGACTCGACTATAGACTAGACTATAGACTAGACTATAGACTAGACTATAGACTAGACTATAGACTAGACTATAGACTAGACTATAGACTAGACTATAGACTAGACTATAGACTAGACTATAGACTAGACTATAGACTAGACTATAAGACTAGACTATAGACTAGACTATAGACTAGACTATAGACTAGACTATAGACTAGACTATAGACTAGACTATAGACTAGACTATAGACTAGAATAGACTAGACTATAGACTAGACTAGACTATAGACTAGACTATAGACTAGACTATAGACTAGACTATAGACTAGACTATAGACTAGACTATAGACTAGACTATAGACTAGACTATAGACTAGACTATAGACTAGACTATAGACTAGACTATAGACTAGACTATAGACTAGACTATAGACTAGACTATAGACTAGACTATAGACTAGACTATAGACTAGACTATAGACTAGACTATAGACTAGACTATAGACTAGACTATAGACTAGACTATAGACTAGACTATAGACTAGACTATAGACTAGACTATAGACTAGACTATAGACTAGACTATAGACTAGACTATAGACTAGACTATAGACTAGACTATAGACTAGACTATAGACTAGACTATAGACTAGACTATAGACTAGACTATAGACTAGACTATAGACTAGACTATAGACTAGACTATAGACTAGACTATAGACTAGACTATAGACTAGACTATAGACAAGACTGTAGCAGGCCTATTGAGTAGACTATAGACAAGATTTTTGACTAGACTATAGACTAGACTATGGACTAGATTATAGACTAGACTATAGACTAGACTATGTACTACTTTCATTAGAATCTGTACGTCCAAATTTTTATAGTTGAGCCTTTAAAGCTGTGTGTCCTTTCCATTCTGCTCGTTTTGAACTCATCTCATAGGATTCGTCCTTCCCATCGTTAAAAAGTATAACAACAAACTGTATGATACCTTTCATTCAAAGTTTATAATTTCCTTAAATCCATATAAAAATTTTATTTCAAACTTTTATTAAAATTGTTCAACTTTTTCCATCAAGTTAAACAACTTACTTAAATCAATTAAAATGTAATTAAGTAAAAACCTTAAATGTAAAGTGAATGTTAATGCAAGTAATATTTTAATAAACTTTTTCATTTCACAAATAATTAAAGAATTACTTTTCACTGGTGTTCTGCCTTTATTCTCAAATCTAATTAACAAAGATTTTTTAAAAACTGGGGAAAAAATATAATATTTTCTACTTTATTATTTTAACACCTCATCACATAGCTGCAGCATCCATTACTTAAACAATATTCTTCAATATTTAAAAAAAAATATGTTTTCTTACTGTTGACAAGTCTTTAAAGTAATTCATAATGTTTTTAATACAGATAATTATTATAATAATGATGGTGTTGATGCTGATGCTACCTTGTCTTAATTAAGGAAATTTCATAGAAAATTAACTTGAAAATTGACATTATTTCTGCTGTCTAGCAACAGTTAAAACAACTACAACAGTACAGTATGTACAAAGTAAATTGTTTGTGAAAATTCTATTATTATATTTTGATCATTAAACGTACTCGTACCAACAAGTACGTGACATTGTAAAATTTTGTGTTTTTATTCGTCATTTCATTAGTTTAGATGGGAAAGGTGTTAAGTCCTTTTTTAGAAATGTACGATATGTTTCAATTTCTTATAATGTTAACCCATATTTTTCTATCCGAGGTCACTATCGTAAATAAGAATGTTATATTCGGCTATGCTGAATCTTATACTATATGCCCACAATCAAAGATGTGCCGTAAATTAAAAGTGACTTTTGTAAAATGGCCCTAATGTATATACATTTGTAGATCTGCTATAATTATATGTAATAACGGAATGATAAAATTACTATATCTCCATGATAGTGGTTAATTTTATGTATTTCTATTTCATTGCCAATTTCATTAAAGTCTAAATTGTCATTAAAATTTAACTTAGCTCGTTTGTATTCTAAGCTAACAATGTTTTCTTTTATTTTTACTGCATGTTTTGTATATATTTTGTGTGCAAAATTATTTAATTTTATTTTATAAACAAATTAACAAAATAACCAAAATTATTGTACACTCGGCCATACACCCACCCAAAATTTTTTGGAATTGTCTAGAAATATAAAATTTAAAAAAAAAACTGATTTCTATTAATTTTACTCTTTAACAGCAGTTGGAAGAAAGAGAGAGAGAGAGAGAGTAGGAAAGTAGTTTAAATATTTGAGTAATTTTATGAGTGGAATTCACTCAGTTCATTAATAAATTAAAGGTGAAACGAATTGAGTGTGCCTTTTATGGTAGAATCAAAATATTTTCAGTATAAATCACTATTCTGAAACATCCATTTTTAGCGCTTTGCCCCAATGACAGGCATCCCGATATAAAGGGTTAACTGTCAAACGAAATCTCTCCCCTGTGGCATGTTACCTTGACAAAAGACCCTCATCATGTTGTTGTTGTAATTATGGGGAAAAGAGGTGTTACCAGTACTTCTAATCTTCCGGGACTATAAACTGATGATGATCAAATGTATTCTCGGCCTTTCCTTGGAGTGATTTGACATGGAGTCGAACCAGAGAACCACATTATCTGGTACCACGGGAACCGTTAACCCACGGGGCAGAGTTTTGGAATATGTCTTGTCCCGGTTATTGGAGAAGTACCTTTGGGTGCTAACTGTGGTCTAAACCCAAATTCGCGAGAAGATAATGTTGGTTAAAAGACTGATACACGATAAAGTATATAATTCTGTATAAGTTCGGTGCTGTTGCCGAGACAACAGATACCCCACCGAGGAGTCACTGTGGCACTAAGCGTTCGACTTGAGTTGATGTCAAGTGTATATGATACTGGATGGATGCCGAGAGTGAGTGCGTCGGATGTTTTTCTCATTGATTGTTCTGGGTTGAATGGAGATAGAAGTACCTTTCTTTTCCAGGTATATTACGCAACGCTGCAGCAATGGTCTGAGATTAGATCGAGTACTTGAGCAAAGTACTTGTTCATGGACCGGTGGAAATATTATCTCCGGCGTGTAAGAAACACAAAAGGGATGTGGTGAGTCGTCAAAAAGCTCAACCTGATAATGAGAAAGACCACCATGAACTTAGACCTTCAAGACAGGTGTTCACGTAAAGCACTTCGTCATCAAACGAAATGTTGTATTGCGCTATTAGCGGAGACAATAACCACTTTACAGTCTAGAGTGTGGACACTTAAAAAACAAACTTAAGCCGAAATGTTCATAACTGTGCATTGGCTTATTTAGAATAGCTTTCTGGCTGTATCTTCGTAATCTATGAAGTGACGATTGACTTTCTCATAGGACAAGCACATTTCAGTCCCCAAGTAATCTACAGAATGGACACTTAAAAAACAAACGTGAATCAAACGAAATGTTGTATTGCGCTATTAGCGGAGACAATAACCACTTTACAGTCTAGAGTGTGGACACTTAAAAAACAAACTTAAGCCGAAATGTTCATAACTGTGCATTGGCTTATTTAGAATAGCTTTCTGGCTGTATCTTCGTAATCTATGAAGTGACGATTGACTTTCTCATAGGACAAGCACATTTCAGTCCCCAAGTAATCTACAGAATGGACACTTAAAAAACAAACGTGAATCAAACGAAATGTTGTATTGCGCTATTAGCGGAGACAATAACCACTTTACAGTCTAGAGTGTGGACACTTAAAAAACAAACTTAAGCCGAAATGTTCATAACTGTGCATTGGCTTATTTAGAATAGCTTTCTGGCTGTATCTTCGTAATCTATGAAGTGACGATTGACTTTCTCATAGGACAAGCACATTTCAGTCCCCAAGTAATCTACAGAATGGACACTTAAAAAACAAACGTGAACAGAAATGTTCATGCCGTACATTGGCTCCTCTAGACTAGGACTGTATGTTCGTAATTAATAAAGTGACGATTGTCTTCCTCGTAGGGCAAACATATGTTAAAATAGCTAGTCACCTTACAGTCCCCAAGTAATCTAGAAAGTGGCCACTTAAAAAAAAACTTAAACAGAAATGTTCATTGACTCCTGTGGAATAGGTTCCTTACTGTATCTTTGTAATCTATGAAGTGACGATTGTCTTCCTCGTAGGGCAAACATAAAAAAATGTTCATTGCTGTGCATTGACTCTTTTGGACCAGGTTTCTGACTGTATCTTCTTTGGAGTGACGTTTGACTTCCTCGTAGGAAAAGCACATTTGAAAATAGCTAGCCGCCTTACAGTCCTCAAGTAATCTAGAGAGTGGACACTTAAAAAACAAACTTAAACAGAAATGTTCATTGTTGTGCATTGACTCCTGTGGAATAGGTTCCTTACTGTATCTTTGTAATCTATGAAGTGACGATTGTCTTCCTCGTAGGGCAAACATATGTTAAAATAGCTAATCACCTTACAGTTTCCAAGTAATCTAGAGAGTGGCCACTTAAAAAAAAAAAAACTTAATTTGAAATGTTCATTGCTGTGCATTGACTCCTTTGGACCAGATTTCTGACTGTATCATCTTTGGAGTGACGATTGACATACTCGTAGGAAAAGCACATATGAAAATAACTAGCCGCCTTACTCCTCAACGTTATCCACTACTGATAACGTTGAGGAGTCAAATCCTAAAATCGAGGAATTTACCATTAACTCGCCAGAAGAAAGTGTAGTTGCCCTTTCCAAAATTGGGAAGGCGCCGATTGAAAGGGCTGTCAAAACCGGCCCCGACAAGGACACTAAAACACCTAAGACAGTACCCAAAGCATCATTAGCAAGTACTAGCAATGTTGAGGAGTCAAATCCTAAAAGCGAGGAGGAAATCACTCACCCGCCAGAAGACAGAACAGCAATGCTCTCCAGAATTGGGAATGTGTCTATTAAAAATACTGCTATTCCTATGCCTGATAAGGACACCGCAGTGCCATCAACAGTACTCACTGCATTAATAGCCACTTCAGGCTATCCGGAGGAGTCAAATCCAAAGAGCGAGGAGGTGACCACCAACTCGCTGGAAGACAGTTTAATGGATGACCATGATTGAGGTTATCCAAATAAACCTCCATCGGAGCGAGACAGCTACCAACGCTCTGATGGCTAAAATCAACACAGGTAAAATACATATAGCTTTAATCCAGGAACCTTGGACGATTCGCAACAAGGTTTCTGGATTAAATCACGTAAATTTCCAACTTTTCTACGCTGATACAGGATCTCGCCCGAGAACATGTATCTTATGTCACAAGAACTTATGTTTTCTCCTCTCAACAGGATTATCAACATCGGATGCAACGGTGCTGAAGCAAGGTCGAGGCAACATATACCTTGCATCTATTTACCTGCCTTTCGATTCTCCGACCCTACCACCAACGTCGGATCTGATGAAACTGGTTGAAGAGGCACAAAGGAAAAATAAGAAAATTGTAATAGGTTGTGATGCCAACTCGCATCATGTAGCTTGGGGTAGTACAAACACCAATCGCAGGGGACAAGCCCTCATGGATTTCTTTAATACTAAAGACTTGATAACATTGAACTTAGGTAATAAAGCTACCTTCGTCAATAGAATCAGAGAAGAAGTATTAGATATAACTATATGTTCAGAAGAGCTTATAAACGAAATTCAGGATTGGAGAGTTTCGGACGAGCACTCCTTTTCTGATCATCGGTACATAAGATTCAAAATACTAAGGCCACCACCAAAGCCGATAAAGTTTCGGAATAAGTCTAAAACTAATTGGACAATGTTCGGGGCCTTACTAAAGAACCGTTTAGGTCAGGACACTTTTCAATGTCGAAATAAAGAGGATATAGATGCCAAAGTGGAAACGTTCACAAGTGCCCTGGTTGAATCGTTCGAGGACAGCTGCCCTCTGCGAGAGCGGAGATCTGCCCAGGAAAAACCCTGGGTAACTGGGGAGATCCGGAACCTTGGGAAGACTCTTCGCAAACTATTTAACCGGGCACGGCGTAAAAAGACCGCAGTATACTGGGATGAGTATCGTAATAAACTTGGTGAATATAAGAAAATCGTTCGAAGAGCCAAACTAGACTCCTGGAAACTTTTCTGTGAACAGGTAGATAGCGTAAATGAGGTATCGAAGATAAAAAAATTCCTATCCAAAACTCATGTCCAACCGGAATCTATGATCGATGACACGGGCAGGAGGCTTGAGGATATGGAGGAGACAATGAAACTCCTAATGGATTCTCATTTCCCACCCGGTATATCGAATAACATAGATGAACCGATATTGGAGGAAGGGGAGGGTAACACGGAAATAGTTATTACAACTGACATGGTTAAAGGGGCAATCAAGAGCTTTGCTCCCTATAAAGCTGCAGGGCCGGATGGAATTTTCCCGGCACTTTTGCAGATGGAGGCGGGACTGGTTTCCGTACATCTGTCACAGATATTCACTGCATGCTTAAAATTGGCATATACCCCAGTTAAATGGCAGGATGCAAGGGTAATATTTATACCCAAACCAGGGAAACCTAGCTATGCGACACCTAAGTCCTATCGACCGATAAGTCTTACGTCCTTCCTACTTAAAACCTTGGAACGGATAGTCGATAGCATGGTTAAAAGCAGCATACCATACAATGACCTTAAATATAAGCAGCATGCTTATGTAAAGGGACGATCGGTGGAGACCGCTTTAAATGAAGTTGTCCACTACATAAGTGAATCTTTCGATAGCAAACTGTATACACTGGCAGTATGCATTGACATCGAAGGCGCTTTCAATAACGTGCACACTGATACCCTTATCCAATCCCTAGACCAGTTTTATGTTGACCGGGTGCTCCGTAACTGGATCAACTACATGCTAAGGAACAGATGGATAAGCTGCGAGATGTACGATATAACTATCAGGAAAAAGGTATTTCGCGGTATACCACAGGGTGGCATTTTGTCACCTTTACTCTGGGTCACCACGATTAATAGCCTCCTAAGGACCCTAACCGAGAAAGGACTTAGACCTGTCTGCTATGCAGACGATGTCGTAATACTTTTAAAGGGAAAGGATCCAAATTACTTGTGTAGAAGAGCTGAGGAGGCTCTGAATACGGCCTTGAGCTGGGCTCAACCGAGAGGCCTCAATGTTAACCCGGCGAAGACGGAAATCTGTCTTTTCACAAGAAAGACAAAAATTTCTACATATACTGAACCTTGCTTCTTGGGCAAGAAGATACCGGTGACAGACAAAGTTAAGTACTTAGGTGTAATACTTGACCGGAAATTAAAATGGAGACACCACATAGAGGATAGGATCAACAAGGCACATCGGTGCTGGGCGATATGTAGGAGAACCATAGGCATGAAATGGGGTCTTAGTCCTACTATGACAAATTGGCTTTATAAAAGTGTAATTAGACCAATTCTAGCTTATGCTTCAATAATCTGGTGGACTGCTTTGGACAAAAAGTGTAATATCAAACTACTACAGGGAGTTCAGCGTACATGCTGCTTGGGTATAAGTGGTGCCATGTGTACTACTTCAACCAAGGCTCTGGAAACGTTGCTAGATATTCCACCCATTGAAACATATATAAGATATGAGGCGGCGCTTACAGCCGAACGGCTCTTTACTTTAGGCGAACTGGCCAAAAACGGTTATAGGACACGTCATCAATGTATACTGGACACATTGGAAGGTTATACACATTCATCGGACGTGCCTGATCGCATACCAGACACTGAATATGTCGGAAACTTTGAAACGCTAATCCCAGATAGAATGTCTTGGTCAAGCGGAACATTAGAGCAAATACCAGTAGGAATCCGTTGCTACACGGATGGCTCTAAATTAGGGGACAAAGTGGGTCTGGGGTTCTATATTGAAGACCCAGAAACAGAAATATACCACCGTTTACCTAATCATAACACAAGCTTCCAGGCAGAAGTACGAGCAATAACGGAATGTGTAAATTGGATTAGAATAAATATGGCGCCCACAGGGCTTAATATATTTACCGACAGCCAGAAGGCAATTTGTGCGATATCAGGTGATAGAATTAAATCTAAGACCGTATTGGATTGTAAGAAAGCTTTAACTGAATACTCTCCCAGAGGTAAGGTTCACATCATATGGGTACCAGGCCACTCGGGAGTAGCCGGCAACGAAAGGGCGAATGTAATAGCTTTAAAGGGAAGGGAGCTCGATGTAGTTAACCTGACAAACGCAAAACCATTCGACGCAACAAAAGCTGAATTAAAAATATGGATGAGAGAATCCCATAAGGCCTCTTGGAATAATGAAACGGTGGGTAGAACCACAAAGATTCTATGGGGTGACCCTGATGAGAGCAAGACGAGAAATCTTCTCAAAATGAGCAAGTCTGAGGTTAGTATGATGGTACGTATTCTCAGTGGACACACAGGATTACGAGCACATCTATACAAAATTGGACGTGCGAATTCAGACGAATGTAGAGCATGTGGAGAGGACAGTGAAACTCTGGAGCACTTTCTTTGCCATTGTCAGGCATTCGTCGAAGTTAGATCCAAGTATCTTGGAAGTGATGTTATTCCAGAAATAACATTCTTAACCAACACCGATTGGAAGATTCTTAGGAATTACGTCCAGGAAACTGAGTTTCTGAACATGGAAAAATAATACATTCAGTGAACAATTTTTTTTTTTTTTTTTTTTTTTTTTCTTGAATTGGAGCGCACAACAGGCCCGATAGTGGCCTAGGTGTATTTCTTCGGATTTGATGTAGTATACATCCTCCTATCAACCTACCTACCTACCTACAGTCTCCAAGTAATCTAGACAGTGGACACTTGAAAAACAAACATAAACAGAAATGTTCATTGGTGTGCATTGACTCCTTTGGAATAGCTTTCTGACTGTATCTTCATAATTTATAAAGTAACGATTGTCTTCCTCGTAGGTCAGACATATGTTGAAATAGCTAGTCACCTTACAGTCCCCAAGTAATCTAGAGAGTCGACACTTAAAAAAACTTAATTAGAAATGTTCATTGCTGTGCATTGACACAGGTTTCTGACTGTATCTTCTTTGGAGTGACGATTGACTTCCTCGTAGGAAAAGCACATCTGAAAATAACTAGCCGTCTTACAGTCCCCAAGTAATCTAGAGAGTGGACACTTAAAAAACAATTTTAATTAGAAATGTTTATTGCTGTGCATTGACTCCTTTGAACCAGGTTTCTGACTGTATCTTCTTTGGAGTGACGATTGTCTTCCTCGTAGGACAAGCATATGTGAAAATAGCTAGCCGCCTTACAGTCCCCAAGTAATCTAGAGAGTGGACACTTAAAAAACAAAGTTAAACAGAAAAGTTCATTGCTGTTTTGGAATATGTTTCGAGACGGTTGACTTCTTCGTAGGACAGGCACATGTTAAAATAGCTAGTCACCCTACAGCCCACAAGTAATCTAGAGAGTGGACAATTAAAAAACAAACGTTCATTGTCGTGACTCCTTCACTGTAAGTGGTTGGTTAAAATCAATTTTAAATCAAAATTGTATTTAATATTTTTAAG
>NW_023996277.1:0-10000 GCF_015586225.1 Lucilia sericata | reverse complement strand
CTATAGTCTAGTCTATAGTCTAGTCTATAGTCTAGTCTATAGTCTAGTCTATAGTCTAGTCTATAGTCTAGTCTAGTCTAGTCTATAGTCTAGTCTATAGTCTAGTCTATAGTCTAGTCTATAGTCTAGTCTATAGTCTAGTCTATAGTCTAGTCTATAGTCTAGTCTATAGTCTAGTCTATAGTCTAGTCTATAGTCTAGTCTATAGTCTAGTCTATAGTCTAGTCTATAGTCTAGTCTATAGTCTAGTCTATAGTCTAGTCTATAGTCTAGTCTATAGTCTAGTCTATAGTCTAGTCTATAGTCTAGTCTATAGTCTAGTCTATAGTCTAGTCTATAGTCTAGTCTATAGTCTAGTCTATAGTCTAGTCTATAGTCTAGTCTATAGTCTAGTCTATAGTCTAGTCTATAGTCTAGTCTATAGTCTAGTCTATAGTCTAGTCTACTGTCTATAGTCTAGTCTATAGTCTAGTCTATAGTCTAGTCTATGTCTAGTCTATAGTCCTAGTCTATAGTCCTAGTCTATAGTCTAGTCTATAGTCTAGTCTATAGTCTAGTCTATTCTAGTCTATAGTCTATCTAGTCTAGTCTATAGTCTAGTCTATAGTCTAGTCTAGCTAGTCTATAGTCTAGTCTATAGTCTAGTCCTAGAGTCTAGTCTATAGTCTAGTCTATAGTCTAGCTATAGTCTAGTCTATAGTCTAGTCCTATAGTCTAGTCTATAGTCTAGTCTATAGTCTAGGTCTATAGTCTAGTCTATAGTCTAGTCTATAGTCTCTAGTCTATGTCTAGTCTATAGTCTAGTCCTATAGTCTCGTCTATAGTCTAGTCTTAGTCTAGTCTATAGTCCTAGTCTATAGTCTAGTCTCAGTCCTAGTCTATAGTCTTATAGTCTAGTCTATAGTCTATTCTATAGTCTAGTCCTATAGTCTAGTCTATAGTCTAGTCTATAGTCTAGTCTATAGGCCTAGTCTATAGTACTAGTGCTAGTCTATAGTCTAGTCTATAGTCTAGTCTATAGTCTAGTCTAGTCTAGTCTAGTCTAGTATGTCTAGTCTATAGTCTAGTCTATAGTCTAGTCTATAGTCTAGTCTATAGTCTAGTCTATAGTCTAGTCTATAGTCTAGTCTATAGTCTAGGTCTATAGTCTAGTCTATAGTCTAGTTCTATAGTCTAGTCTATAGTCTAGTCCATAGTCTAGTCTATAGTCTAGTCTATAGTCTAGTCTATAGTAGTCTATAGTCTAGTCTATAGTCTAGTCTATAGTCTAGTCTATAGTCTAGTCTATAGTCTAGTCTATAGTCTAGTCTATAGTCTAGTCTATAGTCTAGTCTATAGTCTAGTCTATTAGTCTAGTCTATAGTCTAGTCTATAGTCTAGTCTATAGTCTAGTCTATAGTCTAGTCTATAGTCTAGTCTATAGTCTAGGTCTATAGTCTAGTCTATAGTCTAGTCTATAGTCTAGTCTATAGTCTAGTCTATAGTCTAGTCTATAGTCTAGTCTATAGTCTAGTCTAGTCTATAGTCTAGTCTAGTCTATAGTCTAGTCTAGTCTATAGTCTAGTCTATAGTCTAGTCTATAGTCCGTGGTACAGTAGTACTATTGATTGATTCTTTTGGGGATCACAGGAATAATGTCCAAATGTTGGATGAATTATTTTAAGGATATCTCGTTTAGTAGCGAATTTTATTATAACTTGATAGATTTTGGGTTTTACCTTAGTATCTTAATTCTTAAAGAATCTATTACATACTGATAAATACTTATATACATTCATATTAACTGTTTTCCCTTATAAAATACAGTAATTGAATATTATTTTATCTTTATTTTTGCAGCACTTCAAAGATTAAAAATAAATTCATGAAAAGATAAAGTTTGCATTTTTTTATAGTTTTTAAATGACAAAAGAAATTGATTTATGGCTATATTTCGGCTAAAATGAAGAGGGTGTAAATTTTTACGTATTTTTAACATTCTCTTCATTTTAATTTTTACAACCAAATAATAAGTAAAATAACTATTCATGCGAAGTAAGTATCTAAGTTTTAGTATTAACTTATTAAAGTTTTATGTGAGTAAATATATTTAATTTGAAAGTTTTTTTTAAGTCACTGCTTATAAGAATATCCATGCACTTCTTGGCATTTCTGCGATATTCATCATGAGGTGTAAAAAGTTTGCAATCTTTGTTTTTGCATCGACACTTTGTAAACCAGAACAAAATTGAATAATACTCGTGCAAATGAAAAGTTTTGTTTAAAGTTTCAAAATATGAAATGCTAAGAGAAAAAACAGGATGAGAATAGTGTGTATAAAAGGATAAAAAGTGTATTTTGTGTTTCTTTGAAGATGAACAGCAAGTTTTGTTTCTTTTTAGTGTCTTGAAGTTTTTTTGATATTGAAAATTTACAAGTATTTGTTGTTATAAACAATAAATATGTTATTATCCATAGAAAGCATTTAATAAGACTCTTCCGAATATTATCTGCATCATTGTTCTCGAATCACTTTCTGAGTTTATCTAACGATGTCCGTCCTTCTTCCGCCCCTGTAATCAAATTGTATTTTATTTCAAATTCGGGAGTGAACCAAAAACTTCGGACTTGTTTGTGTTAGTTTTAAGTTCATTCAAAATCCGACTGGGTATTTGTTATTGACTGTTTTCTGTTTTGAAACTTTAATCAAACTTCTTGAACAAATATTTACTTTCGAAAAGAGAAAAAAGCTACAACAATAACTGACAGTCAAAACACTATTACACAGTAAAGCGAACTAGAGAAAACTACAAAGTACGAAAAGTGGTATTGGTCCTTCCAACCATAATTTGATACCTTCAAACATAAAGTTCAAGATATTTAAAGTTATAAAACGAATTTTATTACTTTTTCATATAACGTAAATAAATTTTTTGTCAGTGTAATTATATCATGTAATGTACATATTTAATTTTCATTGCAAATATTGTGGTATTAAAAACAAATATTTATTTAATTCCAATGAACTGTTTTTTTTATTTGTTTAAAAATCTGTTATTACAAATTAATAAATAGTTTTAATCCAAAACACGGCAACAAATAGTAAACATATACATACGTACATACATAAATAGCAAATGTTAATTGTATAAATATTTAAATACTACATGTATTAAAATAAATATTTAATATGTGTACAAAAATTTAAATGTATTTTATATGGTAAACACATTATTTAAACATGTAATAATCTTCTTTTATATGTATACAATAGGGTGGTTCCCTACTTTATTCGAATTTAGAACAATTTCTGTTCTTATGGTGAATATTTTAGAAAATTCAAAAAGTACCATTTATGAGATAAAAAGTACTAAACAGTTCTCTCTTAAAGAATCTTATTCAATGAGGACCGTGTATGTTTAATAATAATGTATTTTGAATTCATATTATAGAAGATACAAAGAGTATTTCATTTGAAGAAAAAAAAAGTACCAAAAGTGGTATAAATTTTACCTTAGTGGAAAGTACCAATAAAAAGAGTACACTTTTTCCCTTTTTCGCTTAGAAATATAATTTTTCGAGAATTAAGTTTACAAAATGTTCCGTATTTAAATCTATATATGACATAAATAACTCAAACGATTCAAATCTGCTTTCACTTGTTCCAGAAAAATTGTGCTTTCAAAAAGTACCAAACAATTTACTCGAATTTGGTCCTATATAGCCCTTAGTACTCGAATACCAAAATAATATACCAATAGCTTATTTTGTGTGAGTAAATAAACTGCTTTTTTCAAATTTTATAAAAATTGGCTCAATGAGTTTGAATAAAATGAAATTTCCCGTTATTCCCCTATTTGGTACTTTTTTCCAAAACGAAATAGAAAACATTATGTTTCAATAAATATTACACAGTTAGTCCGTAATTTAATAGAAATATGTACTTCAATAAAACAAAAAAGTTTTCACATTAGATAAAAAAAGTACCTTTTTTCTCCCTTTTTAAACCCAAAAAGGACAGAATTTTAAAAAAGTACGAAATGGGTGTGTCATAATTTTGAGAGATATATTCAAAATATTTACAAAAATGTTATATTGTTTATTAGTTAAAAAATTATAAAGGGCCAAAAAAGGTACCAAAATCACCTTTGTTACACATTTTCTCCCCTTAAAAGTACGAATTTCAAAAAAGTACCAGACACCCATCTGATTTTTCTTGTATCACTAATATTAGGTAAGATAATTAAGAAAAACTGTTTCACCCGTTTTTTCCCCTTTTTTACCCCTAAATATAAAAATTTTAGTGGATCTACATAACCGAAAACACAACTACTGTCAAAATTTCATGATTCTATGTTCAGCCGTTTGGGCTGTGCGATGATGAATCAGTCAGTCAGCACTACTACTACTACACTACTCTTTTATATATATAAGATATTTTTTTACGAAAAACCTTATATGGAGCTCTACGATCCGGTTTTCAGAAATTCAGTTTCCTGGACGTAATTCTTTGGAATTTTCAATGTTCTTTAGGGACGTAACATATATTGAATAACAACGCTACCACAATATTTTGATTTAAGTTCGACTAAAGCCTGGCAATGACAAAGAAAGTATTCGAGAGTTTAACTCGAATACTTTCTACATTCTTTTGAGTCCGTTCGTCTAATTTTGTATAGTTATGAACGCAATCTTGTGTTGCCACTCAGAATATACGTCATTAAAAATACAGACTTAATCATTCTGAGGAGGATTCTCGTCGTACTCTCGTTAGGGACACCACATATGATGGCTGTGGTTCTACCCACCGCTTCATTATTCTAAATAGGCTGGTAGCGTCAAATTAATTTGCATTTGTCAGGTTAACCTCCCCGAGTTCCGCTAATTTTATAAGAAGTACATTTGTTTTTTGTTCTCTACTGATTATTCCCAATTAATGCAATGTTTGCATCTGAAAGAGCAGTATTAGATTTAACCTTATCACCTGATATTGCCCTAATTCCCTTCTGTCTATCGGTAAATATATTAACCTCTGTTAGTGGCACATTTATTCCAATGCAGTTTACATATTCTGCTGTTATACGGACTTTTTTCCGGAAGCTATTATTATTTTTCTTCGTAGGGCTAATGTCTCAAACTCTCATAAGGGCCCTTCTTCACAAGTAATTTTTATCCTTTAAGTACTACGACATATTCTGCATAACAAACAGGTTTCAGTCGGGAGGCTAATAATCGTGGTTACCCAAAGTATAGGGGACAAGTTACCATTTTGTTGTATACCGCTAGATAATATTTTTCTGATATTAATATGGTTCATCTCGTAGCTTTTCCAACTGTTCCTTTATCAACCCGATCAACATGAAACTGGTTTAAGCATTGATACTCTTATTCAATAATATTTCATGTATATTCCATAAGAAGACTCGTTATAGGGATTATATTTTTGGACCGAATATGTAAAGTTCTTCCGGTTGTTACAAAACACAGATTGTCACAGCTTCACTTGAACAAAAGGTCCTTTGTACTTTCCTGTAAGAGAATAGAAAAGAGATAAATGGGAGGGTAAAAAGTAGTAAAGAAACGTACTAGTAACCGGGAATGAGTGAAGAAGTGCATAAACAGAAGTATTTAAGTAAGAGATTGAACAAGAAGAAACGAGTTATAGGATGTGGATCTTATATGGGCAAATGATTTACATATACACAAAATTTATTTATGTTGATTTTGATGCTGGAATCAATGTAATATGTGCGTTTCAGTCATTGTCGGAAGTCGACCTTACATGGGAGGTATGTCGAATTATGGAACGATTCGTAAAAAAAATTTCGCAAGATGGTTAATTTGTACTTTAAACACATTCATGGCGAATTTTTTCCCGATATCTTTATTAAGTAAAGTAATATGTTCTCTTATGTAGTTATCGGAAGTAGCCCTTTTATGGGAGCTATGACCAGTTATGGACCGATCCGGGAAATATTTTGCAGAGTAATATACATATATATATAACGTATTTATGTCGAATATTATATCGTTATCTTTATTTCTACATTAGTTATGTATATTTATGTGATTTCCGGAAGTGGAGCTTATATGGTAGCTATGGCCAATCGTGGGCCGATACAGATTTACATTGGCAATTTGATTTCAGTTCATATTATATATATCTGATACCGACCTATTATACGTTTGTTCTGATTTTTGTAACGCATAAAAATATTGGTCATACACCCACCTTAAAGTATACCGATCGACTCAGAATCACTTTCTGATATTAAGACATGTCCGTCCAGCTGTTCATGTAAACCTTGTGCACAAGCTACAGACCACATTTTTCAAGATATTTTGATAAAATTTGGACCATACGTGTTTTTAGGACGATGCCTATTGAAAATTGTTGAAATCGGTCCATTATTTCACCTAACTCCCATACAACCTGACCTTTCTATTTGGTGTTTTTAACTCATAACTAAGTCAAATATTTATGTAAATTTGCACAACTAAGTTTTATATAGGCATAAATGATCATGCCGATTTTTATAATGATCGGCCGTTGTTTGACTCTAGCCCCCCTACATATCCTTCTTTACAAATAACTTAAACGTCCAAAAATTGACTTATAACCATTAGTATAGCGATGAAATTCAGCATAACTAACCTTTATATAAAAATACATCCCTCCTTCCAATTTGCTGCGAATCGGCCCTAACTCCCATATATATCCTCCTTTAGAAATTTTGTTTTTCATCAATAAAATGCTTAAATACATCGGAATTAAGGTAAAATTCAACATAAAAGTTTCTTTATGAAAAATAAATAATTTTTAAAATATACTCATGGTGTAGGGCATCATATAGTCAGCCACGACCGACTATACTTTCGTACTTGTTAACGAAAAGTTATTTTTTTTCGAGTCGAAATTTTACTCATAATTATTTACGCTGTGAACCGATTTACCAAACCGCTTAGGACAATAATGAATAGTCTAAGGGATTTTGGGTGATTTCTTTTGCTTAGTTTTAACGTGAGACAAAGAGACAGACTGACAGACAGAGAGACAAAAGGACTTAGTTATATCATATCAGATTTTTATAAGGACCCACAAGTCAGATGAATAAATATTTCTTGGTGTTACACACTTATGTATACCCTCTATCACCACCACCATGGTAGATATAAAAACTGAGATAGAAATAAGGAGAAAATTATTACGTCTCTGTGAAATATAATGTTATAGTTTCCTTTTCATCTTCATTATGACAGCTCCTAAAGAAATCATTACATTAAGAATACTCTTGTGAACAAAGATCTGGAGCAAGAAATTTCCGTCCACCAGTAACTAGCAGTTGTCCTCATAGCACCAGTAACGACAAGAGCAGAGGATCTCATTACTTTTTCGAGATGAAGCCTATTGGAGAATTTGTTAGGACCAAATTTATACTAATATAACCTCCCTACTATTATAATTTTGATTATAGTTTTACAACTATTTAGACATTCGTGTATTTATAATTTAAAAATACATTTTATTGCAATTTTTATTTATTAACATTTTCCAAATCATTTATTTAAACAATTTAATTTAAAACCAACAATATTTAACTTTATAACTTTTTGCACAAATTAAATTTATAATGAAAATTTGACCTAAATGAAATTATTAATAATTTACAAATATAAAATCAAATCTCCATCAATTTATATGAATGGATTTTGTATTTATGGATAAAATTAACCGCTAATGTGTGTATCTTCAGTTTGTAAAACAAGCATCTGAATGTTTTAATCTACAATTATTGTGTTTGTACATAATTGTTTAAATTTACTTTATGTATTTAAGTGTTTATATGAATGTATGTATGTCTATATGTATGTGAGTCTGTTGCAATTTAATTTGTATAATTGAGATTTTGTTTATAATTCATGTAATTAGTAAAATATACAAATTATATCATACAAAATGCGTAAATAAATATACATGATTCTACAGCAGAGAGAGGATTTGTAGTCCTTTAAATATCTGACAACAAGGAACCAATATCATGGCCAACTGTATGATACGCTTATAACGATCTTCACTGAATTTAATTAGTTTATATTGATAATTATTCGAAATCTATGAAATTGAAATAAAAAAAAATTATAAAAATTTCCTAAAATCTAAAAATATGATTATAGCATAACCTGAGTTATCCACATTTTCTGTCTTGCTACAGATATGCTAAATATGTTATAGACTTTAAATTGAATAATGTTTAACTAAAACGTTTATTTAGTTAAAATAATCTAATCACATAACTTAAGTTAATAAGAATTTTAGATCAAATACTCAAACAATTTTCGTTTGAATATTTTTAATTAATCAAAAATTCAATCAAAGTTTGACTGATTATATTTTTGACTTTTTTGTCATAGACAGTTGACAAATATTGATTTTTATGGGTTAAAGGCTAAAATGTGAATGACTGACATTCATAAAAGTTGTATGTCGTCTTAAATATAAAGATTCCATTAAATTAAAATGTTATGATTAAGAGTTCAATGTACACACTTTTGCAAATACGTATGTAATTTTCCTTTACTGAACGCATTAACGAGGATTGCAGAGAAAAGGGGGAAAGAAGAAGGAGAGCGAGCGATGCTAGCGAGCAGAGCGAGCGAGCGAGCGAGAGCAGCGAAGCGAGCGAGCGAGGCGAGCGAGCGAGGAGAGAGCGAGCGAGGAGGCGAGCGAGACGAGCGAGCGGAGCGAGCGAGAGTAGCGAGCGAGCGAGCGAGCGAGCGACAGCGTAGCGAGCAGAGCTGAGCGAGCGAGCGAGCGAGCGAAGCGAGCGGAGCGAGCGAGCCGAGCGAGCGAGCGAGCGAGGCGAGGAGCGAAGCGAGCGAGTCAAGCGAGCGAGCGGCGAGGAGCGAGCGAGCGAGCGAGCGAGCGAGCGAGCAGGAGCCGAGCGGGAGCGAGCGAGCTAGCGAGCGAGCGAGCGAGAGAGCGAGCGGCGAGCGAGCTCGGCGAGCGAGCGAGCGAGCGAGCGAGGAGCGAGCGAGCGAGCGAGCGAGCGAGCGAGCGAGCGAGCGAGCGAGCGAGCGAGCGAGCGAGCGAGCGAGCGAGCGAGCGAGCGAGCGAGCGAGCGAGCGAGCGAGCGAGCGAGGAGCGAGCGAGCGAGCGAGCTAGCGAGCGAGCTAGCGAGCGAGCGAGCGAGCGAGCGAGCGAGCGAGCGAGCGAGCGAGCGAGCGAGCGAGCGAGCGAGCGAGCGAGCGAGCGAGCGAGCGAGCGAGCGAGCGAGCGAGCGAGCGAGCGAGCGAGCGAGCAGCGAGCGAGCGAGCGAGCGAGCGAGCGAGCGAGCGAGCTGAGCGAGCGAGCGAGCGAGCGAGCGAGCGAGCGAGCGAGCGAGGAGCGAGCGAGCGAGCGAGCGAGCGAGCGAGCGAGCGAGCGAGCGAGCGAGCGAGCGAGCGAGCGAGCGAGCGAGCGAGCGAGCGAGCGAGCGAGCGAGCGAGCGAGCGAGCGAGCGAGCGAGCGAGCAGCGAGCGAGCGAGCGAGCGAGCGAGCGAGCGAGCGAGCGAGCGAGGAGCGAGCGAGCGAGCTAGCGAGCGAGCGAGCGAGCGAGCGAGAGCGAGCGAGCGAGCGAGCTAGACGATCGAGCGATAGCGAGGAGCGAGCGAGCGAGCGAGCGAGAGCGAGCGATATAGCTAGCGATCTATCGAGCGATCTATCTATCTATCTATCTATCTATCTATATCTATCTATACTATCTATCTATCTATCTATCTATCTATCTATCTATCTATCTATCTAACGCTGAAAATATATATTATGCATTTTTAATAAATCCACATATTAATATTTAGTTTGTTGGTTTAAAACGGTTTTAATTATATTTTGTTCCTTTTGGGTATTAAATTAAAATTCCATGAACTTTAACACGTTCTCAAAGTTGTTGAACTAAAAATTGGGTAAAGTGGTTAAAAAAACTAGACTATAGACTAGACTAAAGACTAGACTATAGACTAGACTATAGACTAGACTATAGAC
>NW_023996276.1:0-50452 GCF_015586225.1 Lucilia sericata | reverse complement strand
ATTAAAGTGCAATCAAATGCTTTAAAATGGTGCATAAATGACTGTCATAGCATGAAAACTGTCAAAGTTTTCACAACCATATCGGAACCTCAAATTACCGCCTTTTTAACCTGGAAAATAATTCTACCGATCTATCCAATTGGCCATTTTCTAAAAATACATTATGCAATAAATTATATACCAAAACAAATGGCAACTAAAATGCAATAAAAGATGATATAAACGGACTGTTATAAACATGAAAACATAAAAGGTTATTTGCTAACCATATCGGGGGCCATAAATTACCCCGCATTTTAAACCTGTACCAATACATATACCGGACTATCCATCCAATTTTTGTAAAAATTCATTATGCAACAAATTATACACACAAACAAAGTGCAACTGTAATGCTTTAAAAATGATGCATAAACTATTGCCCTAGGCATGAAACTGTCAAAGTTATTTGCACCCATATCGGAACCGTCAACTTACCTGCATTTATTAAACATAGAACAATAATTCTACCGATCTATCAAATTCACCAATTAGTAAAAACACACATTATGCTACAAATTATATACCATATTAAAGTGCAATCATAATGCTTTAAAAATGAAGCATAAATGACTGTCATAGCATGAAAACTGTCAATGTTATTTGCAACCATATCGGAACCTCAAATTACCGCCTTTTTAAAGCTGTGAAAATATTCTACCGATCTATCCAATTGGCAATTTTCTAAAAATATATTATGCAATAAATTATATACCAAAACAAATGGCAACTATAATGCAATAAAAAGATATATAAACGACTGTTATAACATGAAAACTATAAAAGTTATTTGCAACCATATCGGAGCCTTGAATTACCGCATTTTTAAACCTGTACCAATAAATATACCGATCTATCCAACTTTTGTAAAAATTCATTATGCCACAAATTATACACCAAAATAAAGTGCAACTGTAATGCTTTAAAATGATGCATAAACTATTGCCCTAGCATGAAAACTGTCAAAGTTATTTGCAACCATATCGGAAC
The DNA here is from genome assembly GCF_015586225.1 of Lucilia sericata. NCBI lineage: Eukaryota > Metazoa > Arthropoda > Insecta > Diptera > Calliphoridae > Lucilia > Lucilia sericata. The sequence goes on along the minus strand of NW_023996276.1, from coordinate 49,423 downwards.
CTCAAATTACCGCGTTTTTAAACATAGAACAATAATTCTACCGATCCATCAAATTGACCATTTTTTAGACGAACACATTATGCCACAAATGATATACCAAATTAAAGTGCAATCATAATGCTTTAAACTGATGCATAAATGACTGTCATAGCATGAAAACTGTCAAAGTTATTCACAACCATATCGGAACCTCAAATTACCGCCTTTTTAAACCTGGGAAAATAATTCTACCGATCTATCCAATTGGCCATTTTCTTAAAATACATTATGCAATAAATTATATACCAAAACAAATGGCAATTTTAATGCTTTAAAATGGTGCATAAACGACTGTCCTAGCACGAAAACTGCCAAAGTTAATTGCAACCATATCGGAACCTCAGATTACTGCTTTTATTAAACATAGAACAATAATTCTACCGATCTATCAAATTGACCAATTTGTAAAAACACACATTATGCTACAAATTATATACCATATTAAAGTGCAATCATAATGCTTTAAAATGATGCATAAATGACTGTCATAGCATGAAAACTGTCAATGTTATTTGCAACCATATCGGAACCTCAAATTACCGCCTTTTTAAAGCTGTGAAATAATTCTACCGATCTATCCAATTGGCAATTTTCTAAAAATATATTATGGCAATAAATTATATACCAAAGCAAATGGCAACTATAATGCAATAAAAAGATATATAAACGACTGTTATAACATGAAAACTATAAAAGTTATTTGCAACCATATCGGAGCCTTGAATTACCGCATTTTTGAAACCTGTACCAATAAATATACCGATCTATCCAACTTTTGTAAAAATTCATTATGCCACAAATTATACACCAAAATAAAGTGCAACTGTAATGCTTTAAAATGATGCATAAACTATTGCCCTAGCATGAAAACTGTCAAAGTTATTTGCAACCATATCGGAACCTCAAATTACCGCGTTTTTAAACATAGAACAATAATTCTACCGATCCTTCAAATTGACCATTTTTTAGACGAACACATTATGCCACAAATGATATACCAAATTAAAGTGCAATCATAATGCTTTAAAATGATGCATAAATGACTGTCATAGCATGAAAACTGTCAAAGTTATTCACAACCATATCGGAACCTCAAATTACCGCCTTTTTAAACCTGGGAAAATAATTCTACCGATCTATCCAATTGGCCATTTTCTAAAAATACATTATGCAATAAATTATATACCAAAACAAATGGCAATTTTAATGCTTTAAAATGGTGCATAAACGACTGTCCTAGCACGAAAACTGCCAAAGTTAATTGCAACCATATCGGAACCTCAGATTACTGCGTTTATTAAACATAGAACAATAATTCTACCGATCTATCAAATTGACCAATTTGTAAAAATACACATTATGCTACAAATGATATACCATATTAAAGTGCAATCATAATGCTTTAAAATGATGCATAAATGACTGTCATAGCGTGAAAACTGTCAATGTTATTTGCAGCCATATCGGAACCTCAAACTACCGCGTTTTTAAAGCTGTGAAAATAATTCTACCGATCTATCCAATTGGCCATTTTCCAAAAATATATTATGGAATAAATTATATACCAAAGCAAATGGCAACTATAATGCAATAAAAAGATATATAAACGACTGTTATAACATGAAAACTATAAAAGTTATTTGCAACCATATCGGAGCCTTAAATTACCGCATTTTTGAACCTGTACCAATAAATATACCGATCTATCCAATTTTTGTAAAAATTCATTATGCCACAAATTATACACCAAAATAAAGTGCAACTGTAATGCTTTAAAATGATGCGTAAACTAATGCCCTAGCATGAAAACTGTCAAAGTTATTTGCAACCATATCGGAACCTCAAATTACCGCGTTTTTAAACATAGAACAATAATTCTACCGATCCATCAAATTGACCATTTTTTAGACGAACACATTATGCCACAAATGATATACCAAATTAAAGTGCAATCATAATGCTCTAAACTGATGCATAAATGACTGTCATAGCATGAAAACTGTCAAAGTAATTCACAACCATATCGGAACCTCAAATTACCGCCTTTTTAAACCTGGGAAAATAATTCTATCGATCTATCCAATTGGCCATCTTCTAAAAATACATTATGCAATAAATTATATACCAAAACAAATGGCAACTAAAATGCAATAAAAAGATGTATAAACGACTGTTATAACATGAAAACTATAAAAGTTATTTGCAACCATATCGGGGCCTTAAATTACCGCATTTTTAAACCTGTACCAATAAATATACCGATCTATCCAATTTTGTAAAAATTCATTATGCCACAAATGATATACCAAATTAAAGTGCAATCATAATGCTCTAAACTGATGCATAAATGACTGTCATAGCATGAAAACTGTCAAAGTTATTCACAACCATATCGGAACCTCAAATTACCGCCTTTTTAAACCTGGGAAAATAATTCTACCGATCTATCCAATTAGCCATTTTCTTAAAATACATTATGCAATAAATTATATACCAAAACAAATGGCAATTTTAATGCTTTAAAATGGTGCATAAACGACTGTCCTAGCACGAAAACTGCCAAAGTTAATTGCAACCATATCGGAACCTCAGATAACTGCTTTTATTAAACATAGAACAATAATTCTACCGATCTATCAAATTGACCAATTTGTAAAAACACACATTATGCTACAAATTATATACCATATTAAAGTGCAATCATAATGCTTTAAAATGATGCATAAATGATTGTCATAGCATGAAAACTGTCAATGTTATTTGCAACCATATCGGAACCTCAAATTACCGCCTTTTTAAAGCTGTGAAAATAATTCTACCGATCTATCCAATTGGCAATTTTCTAAAAATATATTATGCAATAAATTATATACCAAAACAAATGGCAACTATAATGCAATAAAAAGATATATAAACGACTGTTATAACATGAAAACTATAAAAGTTATTTGCAACCATATCGGAGCCTTAAATTACCGCATTTTTGAACCTGTACCAATAAATATACCGATCTATCCAATTTTTGTAAAAATTCATTATGCCACAAATTATACACCAAAATAAAGTGCAACTGTAATGCTTTAAAATGATGCATAAACTATTGCCCTAGCATGAAAACTGTCAAAGTTATTTGCAACCATATCGGAACCTCAAATTACCGCGTTTTTAAACATAGAACAATAATTCTACCGATCCTTCAAATTGACCATTTTTAGACGAACACATTGTGCCACAAATGATATACCAAATTAAAGTGCAATCATAATGCTTTAAAATGATGCATAAATGACTGTCATAGCATGAAAACTGTCAAAGTTATTCACAACCATATCGGAACCTCAAATTACCGCCTTTTTAAACCTGGGAAAATAATTCTACCGATCTATCCAATTGGCCATTTTCTAAAAATACATTATGCAATAAATTATATACCAAAACAAATGGCAACTAAAATGCAATAAAAAGATGTATAAACGACTGTTATAACATGAAAACTATAAAAGTTATTTGCAACCATATCGGGGCCTTAAATTACCGCATTTTTAAACCTGTACCAATAAATATACCGATCTATCCAATTTTTGTAAAAATTCATTATGCCACAAATTATACACAAAAACAAAGTGCAACTGTAATGCTTTAAAATGATGCATAAACTATTGCCCTAGCATGAAAACTGTCAAAGTTATTTGCAACCATATCGGAACCTCAAATTACCGCGTTTTTAAACATAGAACAATAATTCTACCGATCCATCAAATTGACCATTTTTTAGACGAACCCATTATGCCACAAATGATATACCAAATTAAGTGCATCATAATGCTCTAAACTGATATATAAATGACTGTCATAGCATGAAAACTGTCAAAGTTATTTGCAACCATATCGGAACCTCAATTACCGCGTTTTTAAACATAGAACAATAATTCTACCGATCCTTCAAATTGACCATTTTTTAGACGAACACATTGTGCCACAAATGATATACCAAATTAAAGTGCAATCATAATGCTTTAAAATGGTGCATAAATGACTGTCATAGCATGAAAACTGTCAAAGTTATTCACAACCATATCGGAACCTCAAATTACCGCCTTTTTAAACCTGGGAAAATAATTCTACCGATCTATCCAATTGGCCATTTTCTAAAAATACATTATGCAATAAATTATATACCAAAACAAATGGCAACTAAAATGCAATAAAAAGATGTATAAACGACTGTTATAACATGAAAACTATAAAAGTTATTTGCAACCATATCGGGGCCTTAAATTACCGCATTTTTAAACCTGTACCAATAAATATACCGATCTATCCAATTTTTGTAAAAATTCATTATGCCACAAATTATACACAAAAACAAAGTGCAACTGTAATGCTTTAAAATGATGCATAAACTATTGCCCTAGCATGAAAACTGTCAAAGTTATTTGCAACCATATCGGAACCTCAAATTACCGCATTTATTAAACATAGAACAATAATTCTACCGATCTATCAAATTCACCAATTAGTAAAAACACACATTATGCTACAAATTATATACCATATTAAAGTGCAATCATAATGCTTTAAAATGAAGCATAAATGACTGTCATAGCATGAAAACTGTCAATGTTATTTGCAACCATATCGGAACCTCAAATTACCGCCTTTTTAAAGCTGTGAAAATAATTCTACCGATCTATCCAATTGGCAATTTTCTAAAAATATATTATGCAATAAATTATATACCAAAACAAATGGCAACTATAATGCAATAAAAAGATATATAAACGACTGTTATAATATGAAAACTATAAAAGTTATTTGCAACCATATCGGAGCCTTGAATTACCGCATTTTTAAACCTGTACCAATAAATATACCGATCTATCCAACTTTTGTAAAAATTCATTATGCCACAAATTATACACCAAAATAAAGTGCAACTGTAATGCTTAAAATGATGCATAAACTATTGCCCTAGCATGAAAACTGTCAAAGTTATTTGCAACCATATCGGAACCTCAAATTACCGCGTTTTTAAACATAGAACAATAATTCTACCGATCCATCAAATTGACCATTTTTTAGACGAACACATTATGCCACAAATGATATACCAAATTAAAGTGCAATCATAATGCTTAAAATGATGCATAAATGACTGTCATAGCATGAAAACTGTCAAAGTTATTCACAACCATATCGGAACCTCAAATTACCGCCTTTTTAAACCTGGGAAAATAATTCTACCGATCTATCCAATTGGCCATTTTCTAAAAATACATTATGCAATAAATTATATACCAAAACAAATGGCAATTTTAATGCTTTAAAATGGTGCATAAACGACTGTCCTAGCACGAAAACTGCCAAAGTTAATTGCAACCATATCGGAACCTCAGATTACTGCGTTTATTAAACATAGAACAATAATTCTACCGATCTATCAAATTGACCAATTTGTAAAAATACACATTATGCTACAAATGATATACCATATTAAAGTGCAATCATAATGCTTTAAAATGATGCATAAATGACTGTCATAGCGTGAAAACTGTCAATGTTATTTGCAGCCATATCGGAACCTAAAACTACCGCGTTTTTAAAGCTGTGAAAATAATTCTACCGATCTATCCAATTGGCCATTTTCCAAAAATATATTATGGAATAAATTATATACCAAAGCAAATGGCAACTATAATGCAATAAAAAGATATATAAACGACTGTTATAACATGAAAACTATAAAAGTTATTTGCAACCATATCGGAGCCTTAAATTACCGCATTTTTGAACCTGTACCAATAAATATACCGATCTATCCAATTTTTGTAAAAATTCATTATGCCACAAATTATACACCAAAATAAAGTGCAACTGTAATGCTTTAAAATGATGCGTAAACTAATGCCCTAGCATGAAAACTGTCAAAGTTATTTGCAACCATATCGGAACCTCAAATTACCGCGTTTTTAAACATAGAACAATAATTCTACCGATCCATCAAATTGACCATTTTTTAGACGAACACATTATGCCACAAATGATATACCAAATTAAAGTGCAATCATAATGCTCTAAACTGATGCATAAATGACTGTCATAGCATGAAAACTGTCAAAGTAATTCACAACCATATCGGAACCTCAAATTACCGCCTTTTTAAACCTGGGAAAATAATTCTATCGATCTATCCAATTGGCCATCTTCTAAAAATACATTATGCAATAAATTATATACCAAAACAAATGGCAACTAAAATGCAATAAAAAGATGTATAAACGACTGTTATAACATGAAAACTATAAAAGTTATTTGCAACCATATCGGGGCCTTAAATTACCGCATTTTTAAACCTGTACCAATAAATATACCGATCTATCCAATTTTTGTAAAAATTCATTATGCCACAAATGATATACCAAATTAAAGTGCAATCATAATGCTCTAAACTGATGCATAAATGACTGTCATAGCATGAAAACTGTCAAAGTTATTCACAACCATATCGGAACCTCAAATTACCGCCTTTTTAAACCTGGGAAAATAATTCTACCGATCTATCCAATTAGCCATTTTCTTAAAATACATTATGCAATAAATTATATACCAAAACAAATGGCAATTTTAATGCTTTAAAATGGTGCATAAACGACTGTCCTAGCACGAAAACTGCCAAAGTTAATTGCAACCATATCGGAACCTCAGATAACTGCTTTTATTAAACATATACAATAATTCTACCGATCTATCAAATTGACCAATTTGTAAAAACACACATTATGCTACAAATTATATACCATATTAAAGTGCAATCATAATGCTTTAAAATGATGCATAAATGACTGTCATAGCATGAAAACTGTCAATGTTATTTGCAACCATATCGGAACCTCAAATTACCGCCTTTTTAAAGCTGTGAAAATAATTCTACCGATCTATCCAATTGGCAATTTTCTAAAAATATATTATGCAATAAATTATATACCAAAACAAATGGCAACTATAATGCAATAAAAAGATATATAAACGACTGTTATAACATGAAAACTATAAAAGTTATTTGCAACCATATCGGAGCCTTGAATTACCGCATTTTTAAACCTGTACCAATAAATATACCGATCTATCCAACTTTTGTAAAAATTCATTATGCCACAAATTATACACCAAAATAAAGTGCAACTGTAATGCTTTAAAATGATGCATAAACTATTGCCCTAGCATGAAAACTGTCAAAGTTATTTGCAACCATATCGGAACCTCAAATTACCGCGTTTTTAAACATAGAACAATAATTCTACCGATCCATCAAATTGACCATTTTTTAGACGAACACATTATGCCACAAATGATATACCAAATTAAAGTGCAATCATAATGCTTTAAAATGATGCATAAATGACTGTCATAGCATGAAAACTGTCAAAGTTATTCACAACCATATCGGAACCTCAAATTACCGCCTTTTTAAACCTGGGAAAATAATTCTACCGATCTATCCAATTGGCCATTTTCTAAAAATACATTATGCAATAAATTATATACCAAAACAAATGGCAATTTTAATGCTTTAAAATGGTGCATAAACGACTGTCCTAGCACGAAAACTGCCAAAGTTAATTGCAACCATATCGGAACCTCAGATTACTGCGTTTATTAAACATAGAACAATAATTCTACCGATCTATCAAATTGACCAATTTGTAAAAATACACATTATGCTACAAATGATATACCATATTAAAGTGCAATCATAATGCTTTAAAATGATGCATAAATGACTGTCATAGCGTGAAAACTGTCAATGTTATTTGCAGCCATATCGGAACCTAAAACTACCGCGTTTTTAAAGCTGTGAAAATAATTCTACCGATCTATCCAATTGGCCATTTTCCAAAAATATATTATGGAATAAATTATATACCAAAGCAAATGGCAACTATAATGCAATAAAAAGATATATAAACGACTGTTATAACATGAAAACTATAAAAGTTATTTGCAACCATATCGGAGCCTTAAATTACCGCATTTTTGAACCTGTACCAATAAATATACCGATCTATCCAATTTTTGCAAAAATTCATTATGCCACAAATTATACACCAAAATAAAGTGCAACTGTAATGCTTTAAAATGATGCGTAAACTAATGCCCTAGCATGAAAACTGTCAAAGTTATTTGCAACCATATCGGAACCTCAAATTACCGCGTTTTTAAACATAGAACAATAATTCTACCGATCCATCAAATTGACCATTTTTTAGACGAACACATTATGCCACAAATGATATACCAAATTAAAGTGCAATCATAATGCTCTAAACTGATGCATAAATGACTGTCATAGCATGAAAACTGTCAAAGTAATTCACACCATATCGGAACCTCAAATTACCGCCTTTTTAAACCTGGAAAATAATTCTATCGATCTATCCAATTGGCCATCTTCTAAAAATCATTATGCAATAAATTATATACCAAAAAATGGCAACTAAAATGCAATAAAAAGATGTATAAACGACTGTTATAACATGAAACTATAAAAGTTATTTGCAACCATATCGGGGCCTTAAATTACCGCATTTTTAAACCTGTACCAATAAATATACCGATCTATCCAATTTTTGTAAAAATTCATTATGCCACAAATGATATACCAAATTAAAGTGCAATCATAATGCTCTAAACTGATATAAATGACTGTCATAGCATGAAAACTGTCAAAGTTATTCACAACCATATCGGAAACTCAAATTACCGCCTTTTAAACCTGGGAAAATAATTCTACACGATCTATCCAATTAGCCATTTTCTTAAAATACATTATGCAATAAATTATATACCAAAACAATGGCAATTTTAATGCTTTAAAATGGTGCATAAACGACTGTCCTAGCACGAAAACTGCCAAAGTTAATTGCAACCATATCGGAACCTCAGATAACTGCTTTATTAAACATATACAATAATTCTACCGATCTATCAAATTGACCAATTTGTAAAAACACACATTATGCTACAAATTATATACCATATTAAAGTGCAATCATAATGCTTTAAAATGATGCATAAATGATTGTCATAGCATGAAAACTGTCAATGTTATTTGCAACCATATCGGAACCTCAAATTACCGCCTTTTTAAAGCTGTGAAAATAATTCTACCGATCTATCCAATTGGCAATTTTCTAAAAATATTATTAATAAATTATACCAAAACAAATGGCAACTATAATGCAATAAAAAGATATATAAACGACTGTTATAACATGAAAACTATAAAAGTTATTTGCAACCATATCGGAGCCGATCTATCCAATTTTTGTAAAAATTCATTATGCCACAAATTATACACCAAAATAAAGTGCAACTGTAATGCTTTAAAATGATGCATAAACTATTGCCCTAGCATGAAAACTGTCAAAGTTATTTGCAACCATATCGGAACCTCAAATTACCGCGTTTTTAAACATAGAACAATAATTCTACCGATCCTTCAAATTGACCATTTTTTAGACGAACACATTGTGCCACAAATGATATACCAAATTAAAGTGCAATCATAATGCTTTAAAATGATGCATAAATGACTGTCATAGCATGAAAACTGTCAAAGTTATTCACAACCATATCGGAACCTCAAATTACCGCCTTTTTAAACCTGGGAAAATAATTCTACCGATCTATCCAATTGGCCATTTTCTAAAAATACATTATGCAATAAATTATATACCAAAACAAATGGCAACTAAAATGCAATAAAAAGATGTATAAACGACTGTTATAACATGAAAACTATAAAAGTTATTTGCAACCATATCGGGGCCGTAATTACCGCATTTTTAAACCTGTACCAATAAATATACCGATCTATCCAATTTTTGTAAAAATTCATTATGCCACAAATATACACAAAAACAAAGTGCAACTGTAATGCTTTAAAATGATGCATAAACTATTGCCCTAGCATGAAAACTGTCAAAGTTATTTGCAACCATATCGGAACCTCAAATTACCGCGTTTATTAAAATAGAACAATAATTTTCTAACCGATCTATCAAATTCACCAATTAGTAAAAACCAAACATTATGATACAAATTATATACCATTATTAAAGTGCAATCATAATGCTTTAAAATGAAGCATAAATGACTGCATACATGAAAACTGTCAATGTTATTTGCAACCATATCGGAACCTCAAATTACCGCTTTTTTAAAGCTGTGAAAATAATTCTACCGATCTATCCAATTGGCCACTTTTTTCTAAAAAATATATTATGCAATAAATTATATACCAAAACAAATGGCAACTATAATGCAATAAAAAGATATATAAACGACTGTTATAACATGAAAACTATAAAAGTTATTTGCAACCATATCGGAGCCTTGAATTACCGCATTTTTAAACCTGTACCAATAAATATACCGATCTATCCAACTTTTGTAAAAATTCATTATGCCACAAATTATACACCAAAATAAAGTGCAACTGTAATGCTTAAAATGATGCATAAACTATTGCCCTAGCATGAAAACTGTCAAAGTTATTTGCAACCATATCGGAACCTCAAATTACCGCGTTTTTAAACATAGAACAATAATTCTACCGATCCTATCAAATTGACCATTTTTTAGACGAACACATTATGCCACAAATGATATACCAAATTAAAGTGCAATCATAATGCTTTAAAATGATGCATAAATGACTGTCATAGCATGAAAACTGTCAAAGTTATTCACAACCATATCGGAACCTCAAATTACCGCCTTTTTAAACCTGGGAAAATAATTCTACCGATCTATCCAATTGGCCATTTTCTAAAAATACATTATGCAATAAATTATATACCAAAACAATGGCAACTAAAATGCAATAAAAAGATGCATAAACGACTGTTATAACATGAAAACTATAAAGTTATTTGCAACCATATCGGGGCCTTAAATTACCGCATTTTTAAACCTGTACCAATAAATATACCGATCTATCCAATTTTTGTAAAAATTCATTATGCCACAAATTATACATAAAAACAAAGTGCAACTGTAATGCTTTAAAATGATGCATAATATTGCCCTAGCATGAAAACTGTCAAAGTTATTTGCAACCATATCGGAACCTCAAATTACCGCGTTTTTAAACATAGAACAATAATTCTACCCGATCCATCAAATTGACCATTTTTTAGACGAACCCATTATGCCACAAATGATATACCAAATTAAAGTGCAATCATAATGCTCTAAACTGATATATAAATGACTGTCATAGCATGAAAACTGTCAAAGTTATTTGCAACCATATCGGAACCTCAAATTACCGCGTTTTTAAACCTGGGAAAATAATTCTACCGATCTATCCAATTAGCCATTTTCTTAAAATACATTATGCAATAAATTATATACCAAAACAAATGGCAATTTTAATGCTTTAAAATGGTGCATAAACGACTGTCCTAGCACGAAAACTGCCAAAGTTAATTGCAACCATATCGGAACCTCAGATAACTGCTTTTATTAAACATATACAATAATTCTACCGATCTATCAAATTGACCAATTTGTAAAAACACACATTATGCTACAAATTATATACCATATTAAAGTGCAATCATAATGCTTTAAAATGATGCATAAATGACTGTCATAGCATGAAAACTGTCAATGTTATTTGCAACCATATCGGAACCTCAAATTACCGCCTTTTTAAAGCTGTGAAAATAATTCTACCGATCTATCCAATTGGCAATTTTCTAAAAATATATTATGCAATAAATTATATACCAAAACAAATGGCAACTATAATGCAATAAAAAGATATATAAACGACTGTTATAACATGAAAACTATAAAAGTTATTTGCAACCATATCGGAGCCTTGAATTACCGCATTTTTGAACCTGTACCAATAAATATACCGATCTATCCAACTTTTGTAAAAATTCATTATGCCACAAATTATACACCAAAATAAAGTGCAACTGTAATGCTTAAAATGATGCATAAACTATTGCCCTAGCATGAAAACTGTCAAAGTTATTTGCAACCATATCGGAACCTCAAATTACCGCGTTTTTAAACATAGAACAATAATTCTACCGATCCTTCAAATTGACCATTTTTTAGACGAACACATTGTGCCACAAATGATATACCAAATTAAAGTGCAATCATAATGCTTTAAAATGATGCATAAATGACTGTCATAGCATGAAAACTGTCAAAGTTATTCACAACCATATCGGAACCTCAAATTACCGCCTTTTTAAACCTGGGAAAATAATTCTACCGATCTATCCAATTGGCCATTTTCTAAAAATACATTATGCAATAAATTATATACCAAAACAAATGGCAACTAAAATGCAATAAAAAGATGTATAAACGACTGTTATAACATGAAAACTATAAAAGTTATTTGCAACCATATCGGGGCCTTAAATTACCGCATTTTTAAACCTGTACCAATAAATATACCGATCTATCCAATTTTTGTAAAAATTCATTATGCCACAAATTATACACAAAAACAAAGTGCAACTGTAATGCTTTAAAATGATGCATAAACTATTGCCCTAGCATGAAAACTGTCAAAGTTATTTGCAACCATATCGGAACCTCAAATTACCGCGTTTTTAAACATAGAACAATAATTCTACCGATCCATCAAATTGACCATTTTTTAGACGAACCCATTATGCCACAAATGATATACCAAATTAAAGTGCAATCATAATGCTCTAAACTGATATATAAATGACTGTCATAGCATGAAAACTGTCAAAGTTATTTGCAACCATATCGGAACCTCAAATTACCGCGTTTTTAAACATAGAACAATAATTCTACCGATCCTTCAAATTGACCATTTTTTAGACGAACACATTGTGCCACAAATGATATACCAAATTAAAGTGCAATCATAATGCTTTAAAATGGTGCATAAATGACTGTCATAGCATGAAAACTGTCAAAGTTATTCACAACCATATCGGAACCTCAAATTACCGCCTTTTTAAACCTGGGAAAATAATTCTACCGATCTATCCAATTGGCCATTTTCTAAAAATACATTATGCAATAAATTATATACCAAAACAAATGGCAACTAAAATGCAATAAAAAGATGTATAAACGACTGTTATAACATGAAAACTATAAAAGTTATTTGCAACCATATCGGGGCCTTAAATTACCGCATTTTTAAACCTGTACCAATAAATATACCGATCTATCCAATTTTTGTAAAAATTCATTATGCCACAAATTATACACAAAAACAAAGTGCAACTGTAATGCTTTAAAATGATGCATAAACTATTGCCCTAGCATGAAAACTGTCAAAGTTATTTGCAACCATATCGGAACCTCAAATTACCGCATTTATTAAACATAGAACAATAATTCTACCGATCTATCAAATTCACCAATTAGTAAAAACACACATTATGCTACAAATTATATACCATATTAAAGTGCAATCATAATGCTTTAAAATGAAGCATAAATGACTGTCATAGCATGAAAACTGTCAATGTTATTTGCAACCATATCGGAACCTCAAATTACCGCCTTTTTAAAGCTGTGAAAATAATTCTACCGATCTATCCAATTGGCAATTTTCTAAAAATATATTATGCAATAAATTATATACCAAAACAAATGGCAACTATAATGCAATAAAAAGATATATAAACGACTGTTATAATATGAAAACTATAAAAGTTATTTGCAACCATATCGGAGCCTTGAATTACCGCATTTTTAAACCTGTACCAATAAATATACCGATCTATCCAACTTTTGTAAAAATTCATTATGCCACAAATTATACACCAAAATAAAGTGCAACTGTAATGCTCTAAAATGATGCATAAACTATTGCCCTAGCATGAAAACTGTCAAAGTTATTTGCAACCATATCGGAACCTCAAATTACCGCGTTTTTAAACATAGAACAATAATTCTACCGATCAATCAAATTGACCATTTTTTAGACGAACACATTATGCCACAAATGATATACCAAATTAAAGTGCAATCATAATGCTCTAAACTGATGCATAAATGACTGTCATAGCATGAAAACTGTCAAAGTTATTCACAACCATATCGGAACCTCAAATTACCGCCTTTTTAAACCTGGGAAAATAATTCTACCGATCTATCCAATTGGCCATTTTCTTAAAATACATTATGCAATAAATTATATACCAAAACAAATGGCAATTTTAATGCTTTAAAATGGTGCATAAACGACTGTCCTAGCACGAAAACTGCCAAAGTTAATTGCAACCATATCGGAACCTCAGATTACTGCTTTTATTAAACATAGAACAATAATTCTACCGATCTATCAAATTGACCAATTTGTAAAAACACACATTATGCTACAAATTATATACCATATTAAAGTGCAATCATAATGCTTTAAAATGATGCATAAATGACTGTCATAGCATGAAAAATGTCAATGTTATTTGCAACCATATCGGAACCTCAAATTACCGCCTTTTTAAAGCTGTGAAAATAATTCTACCGATCTATCCAATTGGCAATTTTCTAAAAATATATTATGCAATAAATTATATACCAAAACATATGGCAACTATAATGCAATAAAAAGATATATAAACGACTGTTATAACATGAAAACTATAAAAGTTATTTGCAACCATATCGGAGCCTTGAATTACCGCATTTTTAAACCTGTACCAATAAATATACCGATCTATCCAACTTTTGTAAAAATTCATTATGCCACAAATTATACACCAAAATAAAGTGCAACTGTAATGCTTTAAAATGATGCATAAACTATTGCCCTAGCATGAAAACTGTCAAAGTTATTTGCAACCATATCGGAACCTCAAATTACCGCGTTTTTAAACATAGAACAATAATTCTACCGATCCATCAAATTGACCATTTTTTAGACGAACACATTATGCACAAAATGATATACCAAATTAAAGTGCAATCATAATGCTCTAAACTGATGCATAAATGACTGTCATAGCATGAAAAATGGTGCATAAACGACTGTCCTAGCACGAAACTGCCAAAGTTAATTGCAACCATATCGGAACCTCAGATTACTGCTTTTATTAAACATAGAACAATATTCTACCGATCTATCAAATTGACCAATTTGTAAAAACACACATTTTGCTACAAATTATATACCATATTAAAGTGCAATCATAATGCTTTAAAATGATGCATAATGACTGTCATAGCATGAAAAATGTCAATGTTATTTGCAACCATATCGGAACCTCAAATTACCGCCTTTTTGAAGCTGTGAAAATAATTCTACACGATCTATCCAATTGGCAATTTTCTAAAAATATATTATGCAATAAATTATATACCAAAACAAATGGCAACTATAATGCAATAAAAAGATATATAAACGACTGTTATAACATGAAAACTATAAAAGTTATTTGCAACCATATCGGAGCCTTAAATTACCGCATTTTTGAAACCTGTACCAATAAATATACCGATCTATCCAACTTTTGTAAAAATTCATTATGCCACAAATTATACACCAAAATAAAGTGCAACTGTAATGCTTTAAAATGATGCATAAACTATTGCCCTAGCATGAAAACTGTCAAAGTTATTTGCAACCATATCGGAACCTCAAATTACCGCGTTTTTAAACATAGAACAATAATTCTACCGATCCATCAAATTGACCATTTTTTAGACGAACACATTATGCCACAAATGATATACCAAATTAAAGTGCAATCATAATGCTCTAAACTGATGCATAAATGACTGTCATAGCATGAAAACTGTCAAAGTAATTCACAACCATATCGGAACCTCAAATTACCGCCTTTTTAAACCTGGGAAAATAATTCTATCGATCTATCCAATTGGCCATCTTCTAAAAATACATTATGCAATAAATTATATACCAAAACAAATGGCAACTAAAATGCAATAAAAAGATGTATAAACGACTGTTATAACATGAAAACTATAAAAGTTATTTGCAACCATATCGGGGCCTTAAATTACCGCATTTTTAAACCTGTACCAATAAATATACCGATCTATCCAATTTTTGTAAAAATTCATTATGCCACAAATGATATACCAAATTAAAGTGCAATCATAATGCTCTAAACTGATGCATAAATGACTGTCATAGCATGAAAACTGTCAAAGTTATTCACAACCATATCGGAACCTCAAATTACCGCCTTTTTAAACCTGGGAAAATAATTCTACCGATCTATCCAATTAGCCATTTTCTTAAAATACATTATGCAATAAATTATATACCAAAACAAATGGCAATTTTAATGCTTTAAAATGGTGCATAAACGACTGTCCTAGCACGAAAACTGCCAAAGTTAATTGCAACCATATCGGAACCTCAGATAACTGCTTTTATTAAACATATACAATAATTCTACCGATCTATCAAATTGACCAATTTGTAAAAACACACATTATGCTACAAATTATATACCATATTAAAGTGCAATCATAATGCTTTAAAATGATGCATAAATGATTGTCATAGCATGAAAACTGTCAATGTTATTTGCAACCATATCGGAACCTCAAATTACCGCCTTTTTAAAGCTGTGAAAATAATTCTACCGATCTATCCAATTGGCAATTTTCTAAAAATATATTATGCAATAAATTATATACCAAAACAAATGGCAACTATAATGCAATAAAAAGATATATAAACGACTGTTATAACATGAAAACTATAAAAGTTATTTGCAACCATATCGGAGCCTTAAATTACCGCATTTTTAACCTGTACCAATAAATATACCGATCTATCCAATTTTTGTAAAAATTCATTATGCCACAAATTATACACCAAAATAAAGTGCAACTGTAATGCTTTAAAATGATGCATAAACTATTGCCCTAGCATGAAAACTGTCAAAGTTATTTGCAACCATATCGGAACCTCAAATTACCGCGTTTTTAAACATAGAACAATAATTCTACCGATCTATCAAATTCACCATTTAGTAAAACACACATTATGCCTACAAATTATATACCATATTAAAGTGCAATCATAATGCTCTAAAATGAATGCATAAATGACTGTCATAGCATGAAAACTGTCAATGTTATTGCAACCATATCGGAACCTCAAATTACCGCCTTTTTAAAGCCTGTGAAAATAATTCTACCGATCTATCCAATTGGCCATTTTCTAAAAATATATTATGCAATAAATTATATACCAAAACAAATGGCAACTATAATGCAATAAAAAGATATATAAACGACTGTTATAATATGAAAACTATAAAAGTTATTTGCAACCATATCGGAGCCTTGAATTACCGCATTTTTAAACCTGTACCAATAAATATACCGATCTATCCAACTTTTGTAAAAATTCATTATGCCACAAATTATACACCAAAATAAAGTGCAACTGTAATGCTCTAAAATGATGCATAAACTATTGCCCTAGCATGAAAACTGTCAAAGTTATTTGCAACCATATCGGAACCTCAAATTACCGCGTTTTTAAACATAGAACAATAATTCTACCGATCAATCAAATTGACCATTTTTTAGACGAACACATTATGCCACAAATGATATACCAAATTAAAGTGCAATCATAATGCTCTAAACTGATGCATAAATGACTGTCATAGCATGAAAACTGTCAAAGTTATTCACAACCATATCGGAACCTCAAATTACCGCCTTTTTAAACCTGGGAAAATAATTCTACCGATCTATCCAATTGGCCATTTTCTTAAAATACATTATGCAATAAATTATATACCAAAACAAATGGCAATTTTAATGCTTTAAAATGGTGCATAAACGACTGTCCTAGCACGAAAACTGCCAAAGTTAATTGCAACCATATCGGAACCTCAGATTACTGCTTTTATTAAACATAGAACAATAATTCTACCGATCTATCAAATTGACCAATTTGTAAAAACACACATTATGCTACAAATTATATACCATATTAAAGTGCAATCATAATGCTTTAAAATGATGCATAAATGACTGTCATAGCATGAAAACTGTCAATGTTATTTGCAACCATATCGGAACCTCAAATTACCGCCTTTTTAAAGCTGTGAAAATAATTCTACCGATCTATCCAATTGGCAATTTTCTAAAAATATATTATGCAATAAATTATATACCAAAACATATGGCAACTATAATGCAATAAAAAGATATATAAACGACTGTTATAACATGAAAACTATAAAAGTTATTTGCAACCATATCGGAGCCTTGAATTACCGCATTTTTAACCTGTACCAATAAATATACCGATCTATCCAACTTTTGTAAAAATTCATTATGCCACAAATTATACACCAAAATAAAGTGCAACTGTAATGCTTTAAAATGATGCATAAACTATTGCCCTAGCATGAAAACTGTCAAAGTTATTTGCAACCATATCGGAACCTCAAATTACCGCGTTTTTAAACATAGAACAATAATTCTACCGATCCTTCAAATTGACCATTTTTTAGACGAACACATTGTGCCACAAATGATATACCAAATTAAAGTGCAATCATAATGCTTTAAAATGATGCATAAATGACTGTCATAGCATGAAAACTGTCAAAGTTATTCACAACCATATCGGAACCTCAAATTACCGCCTTTTTAAACCTGGGAAAATAATTCTACCGATCTATCCAATTGGCCATTTTCTAAAAATACATTATGCAATAAATTATATACCAAAACAAATGGCAACTAAAATGCAATAAAAAGATGTATAAACGACTGTTATAACATGAAAACTATAAAAGTTATTTGCAACCATATCGGGGCCTTAAATTACCGCATTTTTAAACCTGTACCAATAAATATACCGATCTATCCAATTTTTGTAAAAATTCATTATGCCACAAATTATACACAAAAACAAAGTGCAACTGTAATGCTTTAAAATGATGCATAAACTATTGCCCTAGCATGAAAACTGTCAAAGTTATTTGCAACCATATCGGAACCTCAAATTACCGCGTTTTTAAACATAGAACAATAATTCTACCGATCCATCAAATTGACCATTTTTTAGACGAACCCATTATGCCACAAATGATATACCAAATTAAAGTGCAATCATAATGCTCTAAACTGATATATAAATGACTGTCATAGCATGAAAACTGTCAAAGTTATTTGCAACCATATCGGAACCTCAAATTACCGCGTTTTTAAACATAGAACAATAATTCTACCGATCCTTCAAATTGACCATTTTTTAGACGAACACATTGTGCCACAAATGATATACCAAATTAAAGTGCAATCATAATGCTTTAAAATGGTGCATAAATGACTGTCATAGCATGAAAACTGTCAAAGTTTATTCACAACCATATCGGAACCTCAAATTACCGCCTTTTTAAACCTGGGAAAATAATTCTACCGATCTATCCATTGGCCATTTTCTAAAAATACATTATGCAATAAATTATATACCAAAACAAATGGCAACTAAAATGCAATAAAAAGATGTATAAACGACTGTTATAACATGAAAACTATAAAAGTTATTTGCAACCATATCGGGGCCTTAAATTACCGCATTTTTAAACCTGTAACCAATAAATATACCGATCTATCCAATTTTTGTAAAAATTCATTATGCCACAAATTATACACAAAAACAAAGTGCAACTGTAATGCTTTAAAATGATGCATAAACTATTGCCCTAGCATGAAAACTGTCAAAGTTATTTGCAACCATATCGGAACCTCAAATTACCGCATTTATTAAACATAGAACAATAATTCTACCGATCTATCAAATTCACCATTAGTAAAAACACACATTATGCTACAAATTATATACCATATTAAAGTGCAATCATAATGCTTTAAAATGATGCATAAATGACTGTCATAGCATGAAAACTGTCAATGTTATTTGCAACCATATCGGAACCTCAAATTACCGCCTTTTTAAAGCTGTGAAAATAATTCTACCGATCTATCCAATTGGCAATTTTCTAAAAATATATTATGCAATAAATTATATACCAAAACAAATGGCAACTATAATGCAATAAAAAGATATATAAACGACTGTTATAATATGAAAACTATAAAAGTTATTTGCAACCATATCGGAGCCTTGAATTACCGCATTTTTAAACCTGTACCAATAAATATACCGATCTATCCAACTTTTGTAAAAATTCATTATGCCACAAATTATACACCAAAATAAAGTGCAACTGTAATGCTCTAAAATGATGCATAAACTATTGCCCTAGCATGAAAACTGTCAAAGTTATTTGCAACCATATCGGAACCTCAAATTACCGCGTTTTTAAACATAGAACAATAATTCTACCGATCAATCAAATTGACCATTTTTTAGACGAACACATTATGCCACAAATGATATACCAAATTAAAGTGCAATCATAATGCTCTAAACTGATGCATAAATGACTGTCATAGCATGAAAACTGTCAAAGTTATTCACAACCATATCGGAACCTCAAATTACCGCCTTTTTAAACCTGGGAAAATAATTCTACCGATCTATCCAATTGGCCATTTTCTTAAAATACATTATGCAATAAATTATATACCAAAACAAATGGCAATTTTAATGCTTTAAAATGGTGCATAAACGACTGTCCTAGCACGAAAACTGCCAAAGTTAATTGCAACCATATCGGAACCTCAGATTACTGCTTTTATTAAACATAGAACAATAATTCTACCGATCTATCAAATTGACCAATTTGTAAAAACACACATTATGCTACAAATTATATACCATATTAAAGTGCAATCATAATGCTTTAAAATGATGCATAAATGACTGTCATAGCATGAAAACTGTCAATGTTATTTGCAGACCATATCGGAACCTCAAATTACCGCCTTTTTAAAGCTGTGAAAATAATTCTACCGATCTATCCAATTGGCCATTTTCTAAAAATATATTATGCAATAAATTATATACCAAAGCAAATGGCAACTATAATGCAATAAAAAGATATATAAACGACTGTTATAACATGAAAACTATAAAAGTTATTTGCAACCATATCGGAGCCTTAAATTACCGCATTTTTGAACCTGTACCAATAAATATACCGATCTATCCAATTTTTGTAAAAATTCATTATGCCACAAATTATACACCAAAATAAAGTGCAACTGTAATGCTTTAAAATGATGCATAAACTATTGCCCTAGCATGAAAACTGTCAAAGTTATTTGCAACCATATCGGAACCTCAAATTACCGCGTTTTTAAACATAGAACAATAATTCTACCGATCCATCAAATTGACCATTTTTTAGACGAACACATTATGCCACAAATGATATACCAAATTAAAGTGCAATCATAATGCTCTAAACTGATGCATAAATGACTGTCATAGCATGAAAACTGTCAAAGTATTCACAACCATATCGGAACCTCAAATTACCGCCTTTTTAAACCTGGGAAAATAATTCTATCGATCTATCCAATTGGCCATTTCTAAAAATACATTATGCAATAAATTATATACCAAAACAAATGGCAACTAAAATGCAATAAAAAGATGTATAAACGACTGTTATAACATGAAAACTATAAAAGTTATTTGCAACCATATCGGGGCCTTAAATTACCGCATTTTTAAACCTGTACCAATAAATATACCGATCTATCCAATTTTTGTAAAAATTCATTATGCCACAAATATATACCAAAAAAGTGCAACTAATGCTCTAAAATGATGCATAAATGACTGTCAGCATGAAAACTGTCAAAGTTATTCACACCATATCGGAACCTCAAATTACCGCCTTTTTAAACCTGAAAATAATTCTACCGATCTATCAATTACCATTTTTTAAAATACATTATGCAATAAATTATATACCAAAACAAATGGCAATTTTAATGCTTTAAAATGGTGCATAAACGACTGTCCTAGCACGAAAACTGCCAAAGTTAATTGCAACCATATCGGAACCTCAGATAACTGCTTTTATTAAACATATACAATAATTCTACCGATCTATCAAATTGACCAATTTGTAAAAACACACATTATGCTACAAATTATATACCATATTAAAGTGCAATCATAATGCTTTAAAATGATGCATAAATGATTGTCATAGCATGAAAACTGTCAATGTTATTTGCAACCATATCGGAACCTCAAATTACCGCCTTTTTAAAGCTGTGAAAATAATTCTACCGATCTATCCAATTGGCAATTTTCTAAAAATATATTATGCAATAAATTATATACCAAAACAAATGGCAACTATAATGCAATAAAAAGATATATAAACGACTGTTATAACATGAAAACTATAAAAGTTATTTGCAACCATATCGGAGCCTTAAATTACCGCATTTTTGAACCTGTACCAATAAATATACCGATCTATCCAATTTTTGTAAAAATTCATTATGCCACAAATTATACACCAAAATAAAGTGCAACTGTAATGCTTTAAAATGATGCATAAACTATTGCCCTAGCATGAAAACTGTCAAAGTTATTTGCAACCATATCGGAACCTCAAATTACCGCGTTTTTAAACATAGAACAATAATTCTACCGATCCTATCAAATTGCACCAATTTAGTAAGAACACACATTATGCCTACAAATGATATACCATATTAAAGTGCAATCATAATGCTTTAAAATGATGCATAAATGACTGTCATAGCATGAAAACTGTCAATGTTATTGCACAACCATATCGGAACCTCAAATTACCGCCTTTTTAAAGCTGTGAAAATAATTCTACCGATCTATCCAATTGGCAATTTTCTAAAAATATATTATGCAATAAATTATATACCAAAACAAATGGCAACTATAATGCAATAAAAAGATATATAAACGACTGTTATAATATGAAAACTATAAAAGTTATTTGCAACCATATCGGAGCCTTGAATTACCGCATTTTTAAACCTGTACCAATAAATATACCGATCTATCCAACTTTTGTAAAAATTCATTATGCCACAAATTATACACCAAAATAAAGTGCAACTGTAATGCTCTAAAATGATGCATAAACTATTGCCCTAGCATGAAAACTGTCAAAGTTATTTGCAACCATATCGGAACCTCAAATTACCGCGTTTTTAAACATAGAACAATAATTCTACCGATCAATCAAATTGACCATTTTTTAGACGAACACATTATGCCACAAATGATATACCAAATTAAAGTGCAATCATAATGCTCTAAACTGATGCATAAATGACTGTCATAGCATGAAAACTGTCAAAGTTATTCACAACCATATCGGAACCTCAAATTACCGCCTTTTTAAACCTGGGAAAATAATTCTACCGATCTATCCAATTGGCCATTTTCTTAAAATACATTATGCAATAAATTATATACCAAAACAAATGGCAATTTTAATGCTTTAAAATGGTGCATAAACGACTGTCCTAGCACGAAAACTGCCAAAGTTAATTGCAACCATATCGGAACCTCAGATTACTGCTTTTATTAAACATAGAACAATAATTCTACCGATCTATCAAATTGACCAATTTGTAAAAACACACATTATGCTACAAATTATATACCATATTAAAGTGCAATCATAATGCTTTAAAATGATGCATAAATGACTGTCATAGCATGAAAAATGTCAATGTTATTTGCAACCATATCGGAACCTCAAATTACCGCCTTTTTAAAGCTGTGAAAATAATTCTACCGATCTATCCAATTGGCAATTTTCTAAAAATATATTATGCAATAAATTATATACCAAAACATATGGCAACTATAATGCAATAAAAAGATATATAAACGACTGTTATAACATGAAAACTATAAAAGTTATTTGCAACCATATCGGAGCCTTGAATTACCGCATTTTTAAACCTGTACCAATAAATATACCGATCTATCCAACTTTTGTAAAAATTCATTATGCCACAAATTATACACCAAAATAAAGTGCAACTGTAATGCTTTAAAATGATGCATAAACTATTGCCCTAGCATGAAAACTGTCAAAGTTATTTGCAACCATATCGGAACCTCAAATTACCGCGTTTTTAAACATAGAACAATAATTCTACCGATCCATCAAATTGACCATTTTTTAGACGAACACATTATGCCACAAATGATATACCAAATTAAAGTGCAATCATAATGCTTTAAAATGATGCATAAATGACTGTCATAGCATGAAAACTGTCAAAGTTATTCACAACCATATCGGAACCTCAAATTACCGCCTTTTTAAACCTGGGAAAATAATTCTACCGATCTATCCAATTGGCCATTTTCTTAAAATACATTATGCAATAAATTATATACCAAAACAAATGGCAATTTTAATGCTTTAAAATGGTGCATAAACGACTGTCCTAGCACGAAAACTGCCAAAGTTAATTGCAACCATATCGGAACCTCAGATTACTGCGTTTATTAAACATAGAACAATAATTCTACCGATCTATCAAATTGACCAATTTGTAAAAATACACATTATGCTACAAATGATATACCATATTAAAGTGCAATCATAATGCTTTAAAATGATGCATAAATGACTGTCATAGCGTGAAAACTGTCAATGTTATTTGCAGCCATATCGGAACCTAAAACTACCGCGTTTTTAAAGCTGTGAAAATAATTCTACCGATCTATCCAATTGGCCATTTTCCAAAAATATATTATGGAATAAATTATATACCAAAGCAAATGGCAACTATAATGCAATAAAAAGATATATAAACGACTGTTATAACATGAAAACTATAAAAGTTATTTGCAACCATATCGGAGCCTTAAATTACCGCATTTTTGAACCTGTACCAATAAATATACCGATCTATCCAATTTTTGCAAAAATTCATTATGCCACAAATTATACACCAAAATAAAGTGCAACTGTAATGCTTTAAAATGATGCGTAAACTAATGCCCTAGCATGAAAACTGTCAAAGTTATTTGCAACCATATCGGAACCTCAAATTACCGCGTTTTTAAACATAGAACAATAATTCTACCGATCCATCAAATTGACCATTTTTTAGACGAACACATTATGCCACAAATGATATACCAAATTAAAGTGCAATCATAATGCTCTAAACTGATGCATAAATGACTGTCATAGCATGAAAACTGTCAAAGTAATTCACAACCATATCGGAACCTCAAATTACCGCCTTTTTAAACCTGGGAAAATAATTCTATCGATCTATCCAATTGGCCATCTTCTAAAAATACATTATGCAATAAATTATATACCAAAACAAATGGCAACTAAAATGCAATAAAAAGATGTATAAACGACTGTTATAACATGAAAACTATAAAAGTTATTTGCAACCATATCGGGGCCTTAAATTACCGCATTTTTAAACCTGTACCAATAAATATACCGATCTATCCAATTTTTGTAAAAATTCATTATGCCACAAATGATATACCAAATTAAAGTGCAATCATAATGCTCTAAACTGATGCATAAATGACTGTCATAGCATGAAAACTGTCAAAGTTATTCACAACCATATCGGAACCTCAAATTACCGCCTTTTTAAACCTGGGAAAATAATTCTACCGATCTATCCAATTAGCCATTTTCTTAAAATACATTATGCAATAAATTATATACCAAAACAAATGGCAATTTTAAGTGCTTTAAAATGGTGCATAAACGACTGTCATAGCACGAAAACTGCCAAAGTTAATTGCAACCATATCGGAACCTCAGATAACTGCTTTTATTAAACATATACAATAATTCTACCGATCTATCAAATTGACCAATTTGTAAAAACACACATTATGCTACAAATTATATACCATATTAAAGTGCAATCATAATGCTTTAAAATGATGCATAAATGATTGTCATAGCATGAAAACTGTCAATGTTATTTGCGACCATATCGGAACCTCAAATTACCGCCTTTTTAAAGCTGTGAAAATAATTCTACCGATCTATCCAATTGGCAATTTTCTAAAAATATATTATGCAATAAATTATATACCAAAACAAATGGCAACTATAATGCAATAAAAAGATATATAAACGACTGTTATAACATGAAAACTATAAAAGTTATTTGCAACCATATCGGAGCCTTAAATTACCGCATTTTTGAACCTGTACCAATAAATATACCGATCTATCCAATTTTTGTAAAAATTCATTATGCCACAAATTATACACCAAAATAAAGTGCAACTGTAATGCTTTAAAATGATGCATAAACTATAGCCCTAGCATGAAAACTGTCAAAGTTATTTGCAACCATATCGGAACCTCAAATTACCGCGTTTTTAAACATAGAACAATAATTCTACCGATCCTTCAAATTGACCATTTTTTAGACGAACACATTGTGCCACAAATGATATACCAAATTAAAGTGCAATCATAATGCTTTAAAATGATGCATAAATGACTGTCATAGCATGAAAACTGTCAAAGTTATTCACAACCATATCGGAACCTCAAATTACCGCCTTTTTAAACCTGGGAAAATAATTCTACCGATCTATCCAATTGGCCATTTTCTAAAAATACATTATGCAATAAATTATATACCAAAACAAATGGCAACTAAAATGCAATAAAAAGATGTATAAACGACTGTTATAACATGAAAACTATAAAAGTTATTTGCAACCATATCGGGGCCTTAAATTACCGCATTTTTAAACCTGTACCAATAAATATACCGATCTATCCAATTTTTGTAAAAATTCATTATGCCACAAATTATACACAAAAACAAAGTGCAACTGTAATGCTTTAAAATGATGCATAAACTATTGCCCTAGCATGAAAACTGTCAAAGTTATTTGCAACCATATCGGAACCTCAAATTACCGCGTTTTTAAACATAGAGCAATAATTCTACCGATCCATCAAATTGACCATTTTTTAGACGAACCCATTATGCCACAAATGATATACCAAATTAAAGTGCAATCATAATGCTCTAAACTGATATATAAATGACTGTCATAGCATGAAAACTGTTAAAGTTATTTGCAACCATATCGGAACCTCAAATTACCGCGTTTTTAAACATAGAACAATAATTCTACCGATCCTTCAAATTGACCATTTTTTAGACGAACACATTGTGCCACAAATGATATACCAAATTAAAGTGCAATCATAATGCTTTAAAATGGTGCATAAATGACTGTCATAGCATGAAAACTGTCAAAGTTATTCACAACCATATCGGAACCTCAAATTACCGCCTTTTTAAACCTGGGAAAATAATTCTACCGATCTATCCAATTGGCCATTTTCTAAAAATACATTATGCAATAAATTATATACCAAAACAAATGGCAACTAAAATGCAATAAAAAGATGTATAAACGACTGTTATAACATGAAAACTATAAAAGTTATTTGCAACCATATCGGGGCCTTAAATTACCGCATTTTTAAACCTGTACCAATAAATATACCGATCTATCCAATTTTTGTAAAAATTCATTATGCCACAAATTATACACAAAAACAAAGTGCAACTGTAATGCTTTAAAATGATGCATAAACTATTGCCCTAGCATGAAAACTGTCAAAGTTATTTGCAACCATATCGGAACCTCAAATTACCGCATTTAATTAAACATAGAACAATAATTCTACCGATCTATCAAATTCACCAATTAGTAAAAACACACATTATGCTACAAATTATATACCATATTAAAGTGCAATCATAATGCTTTAAAATGAAGCATAAATGACTGTCATAGCATGAAAACTGTCAATGTTATTTGCAACCATATCGGAACCTCAAATTACCGCCTTTTTAAAGCTGTGAAAATAATTCTACCGATCTATCCAATTGGCAATTTTCTAAAAATATATTATGCAATAAATTATATACCAAAACAAATGGCAACTATAATGCAATAAAAAGATATATAAACGACTGTTATAATATGAAAACTATAAAAGTTATTTGCAACCATATCGGAGCCTTGAATTACCGCATTTTTAAACCTGTACCAATAAATATACCGATCTATCCAACTTTTGTAAAAATTCATTATGCCACAAATTATACACCAAAATAAAGTGCAACTGTAATGCTCTAAAATGATGCATAAACTATTGCCCTAGCATGAAAACTGTCAAAGTTATTTGCAACCATATCGGAACCTCAAATTACCGCGTTTTTAAACATAGAACAATAATTCTACCGATCAATCAAATTGACCATTTTTTAGACGAACACATTATGCCACAAATGATATACCAAATTAAAGTGCAATCATAATGCTCTAAACTGATGCATAAATGACTGTCATAGCATGAAAACTGTCAAAGTTATTCACAACCATATCGGAACCTCAAATTACCGCCTTTTTAAACCTGGGAAAATAATTCTACCGATCTATCCAATTGGCCATTTTCTTAAAATACATTATGCAATAAATTATATACCAAAACAAATGGCAATTTTAATGCTTTAAAATGGTGCATAAACGACTGTCCTAGCACGAAAACTGCCAAAGTTAATTGCAACCATATCGGAACCTCAGATTACTGCTTTTATTAAACATAGAACAATAATTCTACCGATCTATCAAATTGACCAATTTGTAAAAACACACATTATGCTACAAATTATATACCATATTAAAGTGCAATCATAATGCTTTAAAATGATGCATAAATGACTGTCATAGCATGAAAAATGTCAATATTATTTGCAACCATATCGGAACCTCAAATTACCGCCTTTTTAAAGCTGTGAAAATAATTCTACCGATCTATCCAATTGGCAATTTTCTAAAAATATATTATGCAATAAATTATATACCAAAATATATGGCAACTATAATGCAATAAAAATATATATAAACGACTGTTATAACATGAAAACTATAAAAGTTATTTGCAACCATATCGGCGAATGGAATGATTGAACGCTTTCATCGACAATTAAAAACTGCTTTTAAATCTAGTAACAATGTGAAAAATTGGTCTGAACAATTACCCATTATTTTGATGGGAATTCGATCAACCATAAAGGAAGAACTCAAATGTTGTCCTTCTGAATTAGTTTATGGTCAAACATTGAGACTACCTGGTGATATGGTAGTAAAAAATAATAATATTCCAACTTTTGATGAACTACTCCAAAGATTAAGATCACATTTTAATACAGTTCAAAGCAAAGTTATTCATCATAGTAATAGTAATAATTGTTTTATACCTAAAGATCTTTGGAATTGTGAATATGTTTTTGTTAAAATACTTAGACCGAACAGTTTAGAATGCCCTTATGAAGGACTCTTTAAAGTTATTCAAAAGAATAAAAACACTTTTAATATCCAATGTGGTAATGTTATTAAAACTCACTCAATTGATCTACTAAAACCAGCACATATTGACAAATCAACACAACTATCAAATAATAAACCTAACACAACCTTCCACATTCAATAATAAGTTATTTTTCTTTTAATTCTATTACTGGTGGGGGAGTAATGTAGTGTATCACTACATACTTCTATTTCTTTTAAAAACTTGTATTATTTACTTTATGTTATTATGTTTTTAAATCAAGTTTTATATTTTTTTATTTTCAAACTTGTCTTTATAATTTTTCATTCAACAAATAAATTTTGTACAAAGAAGTTATTATAATAAATAAACCTTTTTATAAAGTAAAATAACTTCACCGCATTTTTAAACCTGTACCAATAAATATACCGATCTATCCAACTTTTGTAAAAATTCATTATGCCACAAATTATACACCAAAATAAAGTGCAACTGTAATGCTTTAAAATGATGCATAAACTATTGCCCTAGCATGAAAACTGTCAAAGTTATTTGCAACCATATCGGAACCTCAAATTACCGCCTTTTTAAAGCTGTGAAAATAATTCTACCGATCCATCAAATTGACCATTTTTTAGACGAACACATTATGCCACAAATGATATACCAAATTAAAGTGCAATCATAATGCTCTAAACTGATGCATAAATGACTGTCATAGCATGAAAACTGTCAAAGTAATTCACAACCATATCGGAACCTCAAATTACCGCCTTTTTAAACCTGGGAAAATAATTCTATCGATCTATCCAATTGGCCATCTTCTAAAAATACATTATGCAATAAATTATATACCAAAACAAATGGCAACTAAAATGCAATAAAAAGATGTATAAACGACTGTTATAACATGAAAACTATAAAAGTTATTTGCAACCATATCGGGGCCTTAAATTACCGCATTTTTAAACCTGTACCAATAAATATACCGATCTATACAATTTTTGTAAAAATTCATTATGCCACAAATGATATACCAAATTAAAGTGCAATCATAATGCTCTAAACTGATGCATAAATGACTGTCATAGCATGAAAACTGTCAAAGTTATTCACAACCATATCGGAACCTCAAATTACCGCCTTTTTAAACCTGGGAAAATAATTCTACCGATCTATCCAATTAGCCATTTTCTTAAAATACATTATGCAATAAATTATATACCAAAACAAATGGCAATTTTAATGCTTTAAAATGGTGCATAAACGACTGTCCTAGCACGAAAACTGCCAAAGTTAATTGCAACCATATCGGAACCTCAGATAACTGCTTTTATTAAACATATACAATAATTCTACCGATCTATCAAATTGACCAATTTGTAAAAACACACATTATGCTACAAATTATATACCATATTAAAGTGCAATCATAATGCTTTAAAATGATGCATAAATGATTGTCATAGCATGAAAACTGTCAATGTTATTTGCAACCATATCGGAACCTCAAATTACCGCCTTTTTAAAGCTGTGAAAATAATTCTACCGATCTATCCAATTGGCAATTTTCTAAAAATATATTATGCAATAAATTATATACCAAAACAAATGGCAACTATAATGCAATAAAAAGATATATAAACGACTGTTATAACATGAAAACTATAAAAGTTATTTGCAACCATATCGGAGCCTTAAATTACCGCATTTTTGAACCTGTACCAATAAATATACCGATCTATCCAATTTTTGTAAAAATTCATTATGCCACAAATTATACACCAAAATAAAGTGCAACTGTAATGCTTTAAAATGATGCATAAACTATTGCCCTAGCATGAAAACTGTCAAAGTTATTTGCAACCATATCGGAACCTCAAATTACCGCGTTTTTAAACATAGAACAATAATTCTACCGATCCTTCAAATTGACCATTTTTTAGACGAACACATTGTGCCACAAATGATATACCAAATTAAAGTGCAATCATAATGCTTTAAAATGATGCATAAATGACTGTCATAGCATGAAAACTGTCAATGTTATTTGCAACCATATCGGAACCTCAAATTACCGCCTTTTTAAAGCTGTGAAAATAATTCTACCGATCTATCCAATTGGCAATTTTCTAAAAATATATTATGCAATAAATTATATACCAAAACAAATGGCAACTATAATGCAATAAAAAGATATATAAACGACTGTTATAACATGAAAACTATAAAAGTTATTTGCAACCATATCGGAGCCTTAATTACCGCATTTTTAAACCTGTACCAATAAATATACCGATCTATCCAATTTTTGTAAAAATTCATTATGCCACAAATTATACACCAAAATAAAGTGCAACTGTAATGCTTTAAAATGATGCATAAACTATTGCCCTAGCATGAAAACTGTCAAAGTTATTTGCAACCATATCGGAACCTCAAATTACCGCGTTTTTAAACATAGAACAATAATTCTACCGATCCTTCAAATTGACCATTTTTAGACGAACACATTGTGCCACAAATGATATACCAAATTAAAGTGCAATCAATGCTCTAAACTGATGCATAAATGACTGTCATAGCATGAAAACTGTCAAAGTTATTCACAACCATATCGGAACCTCAAATTACCGCCTTTTTAAACCTGGGAAAATAATTCTACCGATCTATCCAATTGGCCATTTCTTAAAATACATTATGCAATAAATTATATACCAAAACAAATGGCAATTTTAATGCTTTAAAATGGTGCATAAATGACTGTCATAGCATGAAAAATGTCAATGTTATTTGCAACCATATCGGAACCTCAAATTACCGCCTTTTTAAAGCTGTGAAAATAATTCTACCGATCTATCCAATTGGCAATTTTCTAAAAATAATTATGCAATAAATTATATACCAAAACAATGGCAACTATAATGCAATAAAAAGATATATAAACGACTGTTATAACATGAAAACTATAAAAGTTATTTGCAACCATATCGGAGCCTTGAATTACCGCATTTTTAAACCTGTACCAATAAATATACCGATCTATCCAACTTTTGTAAAAATTCATTATGCCACAAATTATACACCAAAATAAAGTGCAACTGTAATGCTTTAAAATGATGCATAAACTATTGCCCTAGCATGAAAACTGTCAAAGTTATTTGCAACCATATCGGAACCTCAAATTACCGCGTTTTTAAACATAGAACAATAATTCTACCGATCCATCAAATTGACCATTTTTTAGACGAACACATTATGCCACAAATGATATACCAAATTAAAGTGCAATCATAATGCTTTAAAATGATGCATAAATGACTGTCATAGCATGAAAACTGTCAAAGTTATTCACAACCATATCGGAACCTCAAATTACCGCCTTTTTAAACCTGGGAAAATAATTCTACCGATCTATCCAATTGGCCATTTTCTAAAAATACATTATGCAATAAATTATATACCAAAACAAATGGCAATTTTAATGCTTTAAAATGGTGCATAAACGACTGTCCTAGCACGAAAACTGCCAAAGTTAATTGCAACCATATCGGAACCTCAGATTACTGCGTTTATTAAACATAGAACAATAATTCTACCGATCTATCAAATTGACCAATTTGTAAAAATACACATTATGCTACAAATGATATACCATATTAAAGTGCAATCATAATGCTTTAAAATGATGCATAAATGACTGTCATAGCGTGAAAACTGTCAATGTTATTTGCAGCCATATCGGAACCTCAAACTACCGCGTTTTTAAAGCTGTGAAAATAATTCTACCGATCTATCCAATTGGCCATTTTCCAAAAATATATTATGGAATAAATTATATACCAAAGCAAATGGCAACTATAATGCAATAAAAAGATATATAAACGACTGTTATAACATGAAAACTATAAAAGTTATTTGCAACCATATCGGAGCCTTAAATTACCGCATTTTTGAACCTGTACCAATAAATATACCGATCTATCCAATTTTTGTAAAAATTCATTATGCCACAAATTATACACCAAAATAAAGTGCAACTGTAATGCTTTAAAATGATGCGTAAACTAATGCCCTAGCATGAAAACTGTCAAAGTTATTTGCAACCATATCGGAACCTCAAATTACCGCGTTTTTAAACATAGAACAATAATTCTACCGATCCATCAAATTGACCATTTTTTAGACGAACACATTATGCCACAAATGATATACCAAATTAAAGTGCAATCATAATGCTCTAAACTGATGCATAAATGACTGTCATAGCATGAAAACTGTCAAAGTAATTCACAACCATATCGGAACCTCAAATTACCGCCTTTTTAAACCTGGGAAAATAATTCTATCGATCTATCCAATTGGCCATCTTCTAAAAATACATTATGCAATAAATTATATACCAAAACAAATGGCAACTAAATGCAATAAAAAGATGTATAAACGACTGTTATAACATGAAAACTATAAAAGTTATTTGCAACCATATCGGGGCCTTAAATTACCGCATTTTTAAACCTGTACCAATAAATATACCGATCTATCCAATTTTTGTAAAAATTCATTATGCCACAAATGATATACCAAATTAAAGTGCAATCATAATGCTCTAAACTGATGCATAAATGACTGTCATAGCATGAAAACTGTCAAAGTTATTCACAACCCTCGGAACCTCAATTACCACCGCCTTTTTAAACCTGGAAAATAATTCTACACGATCTATCCATTAGCCATTTTCTTAAAATACATTATGCAATAAATTATATACCAAACAAATGGCAATTTTAATGCTTTAAAATGGTGCATAAACGACTGTCCTAGCACGAAAACTGCCAAAGTTAATTGCAACCATATCGGAACCTCAGATAACTGCTTTTTTAAACATATACAATAATTCTACCGATCTATCAGATGACCATTTGTAAAAACACACATTATGCTACAAATTAATACCATATTAAAGTGCAACTGTAATGCTTAAAATGATGCATAAACTATGCCCTAGCATGAAAACTGTCAAAGTTATTTGCAACCATATCGGAACCTCAAATTACCGCGTTTTTAAACATAGAACAATAATTCTACCGATCCATCAAATTGACCATTTTTAGACGAACACATTATGCCACAAATGATATACCAAATTAAAGTGCAATCATAATGCTTAAAATGATGCATAAATGACTGTCATAGCATGAAAACTGTCAAAGTTATTCACAACCATATCGGAACCTCAAATTACCGCCTTTTTTAAACCTGGGAAATAATTCTACCGATCTATCCAATTGGCCATTTTCTAAAAATACATTATGCAATAAATTATATACCAAAACAAATGGCAATTTTAATGCTTTAAAATGGTGCATAAACGACTGTCCTAGCACGAAAACTGCCAAAGTTAATTGCAACCATATCGGGAACCTCAGATTACTGCGTTTATTAAACATAGAACAATAATTCTACCGATCTATCAAATTGACCAATTTGTAAAAATACACATTATGCTACAAATGATATACCATATTAAAGTGCAATCATAATGCTTTAAAATGATGCATAAATGACTGTCATAGCGTGAAAACTGTCAATGTTATTTGCAGCCATATCGGAACCTCAAACTACCGCCTTTTTAAAGCTGTGAAAATAATTCTACCGATCTATCCAATTGGCCATTTTCCTAAAAATATATTATGGAATAAATTATATACCAAAGCAAATGGCAACTATAATGCAATAAAAAGATATATAAACGACTGTTATAACATGAAAACTATAAAAGTTATTTGCAACCATATCGGAGCCTTAAATTACCGCATTTTTGAACCTGTACCAATAAATATACCGATCTATCCAATTTTTGTAAAAATTCATTATGCCACAAATTATACACCAAAATAAAGTGCAACTGTAATGCTTTAAAATGATGCGTAAACTAATGCCCTAGCATGAAAACTGTCAAAGTTATTTGCAACCATATCGGAACCTCAAATTACCGCGTTTTTAAACATAGAACAATAATTCTACCGATCCATCAAATTGACCATTTTTTAGACGAACACATTATGCCACAAATGATATACCAAATTAAAGTGCAATCATAATGCTCTAAACTGATGCATAAATGACTGTCATAGCATGAAAACTGTCAAAGTAATTCACAACCATATCGGAACCTCAAATTACCGCCTTTTTAAACCTGGGAAAATAATTCTATCGATCTATCCAATTGGCCATCTTCTAAAAATACATTATGCAATAAATTATATACCAAAACAAATGGCAACTAAAATGCAATAAAAAGATGTATAAACGACTGTTATAACATGAAAACTATAAAAGTTATTTGCAACCATATCGGGGCCTTAAATTACCGCATTTTTAAACCTGTACCAATAAATATACCGATCTATCCAATTTTTGTAAAAATTCATTATGCCACAAATGATATACCAAATTAAAGTGCAATCATAATGCTCTAAACTGATGCATAAATGACTGTCATAGCATGAAAACTGTCAAAGTTATTCACAACCATATCGGAACCTCAAATTACCGCCTTTTTAAACCTGGGAAAATAATTCTACCGATCTATCCAATTAGCCATTTTCTTAAAATACATTATGCAATAAATTATATACCAAAACAAATGGCAATTTTAATGCTTTAAAATGGTGCATAAACGACTGTCCTAGCACGAAAACTGCCAAAGTTAATTGCAACCATATCGGAACCTCAGATAACTGCTTTTATTAAACATATAACAATAATTCTACCGATCTATCAAATTGACCAATTTGTAAAAACACACATTATGCTACAAATTATATACCATATTAAAGTGCAATCATAATGCTTTAAAATGATGCATAAATGACTTGTCATAGCATGAAAACTGTCAATGTTATTTGCAACCATATCGGAACCTCAAATTACCGCCTTTTTAAAG
This sequence comes from Lucilia sericata, assembly GCF_015586225.1. Classification (NCBI taxonomy): domain Eukaryota; kingdom Metazoa; phylum Arthropoda; class Insecta; order Diptera; family Calliphoridae; genus Lucilia; species Lucilia sericata. The sequence continues at coordinate 13,108 of NW_023996276.1, read as the reverse complement.
CTGTGAAAATAATTCTACCGATCTATCCAATTGGCAATTTTCTAAAAATATATTATGCAATAAATTATATACCAAAACAAATGGCAACTATAATGCAATAAAAAGATATATAAACGACTGTTATAACATGAAAACTATAAAAGTTATTTGCAACCATATCGGAGCCTTAAATTACCGCATTTTTGAACCTGTACCAATAAATATACCGATCTATCCAATTTTTGTAAAAATTCATTATGCCACAAATTATACACCAAAATAAAGTGCAACTGTAATGCTTTAAAATGATGCATAAACTATTGCCCTAGCATGAAAACTGTCAAAGTTATTTGCAACCATATCGGAACCTCAAATTACCGCGTTTTTAAACATAGAACAATAATTCTACCGATCCTTCAAATTGACCATTTTTTAGACGAACACATTGTGCCACAAATGATATACCAAATTAAAGTGCAATCATAATGCTTTAAAATGATGCATAAATGACTGTCATAGCATGAAAACTGTCAAAGTTATTCACAACCATATCGGAACCTCAAATTACCGCCTTTTTAAACCTGGGAAAATAATTCTACCGATCTATCCAATTGGCCATTTTCTAAAAATACATATGCAATAAATTATATACCAAAACAAATGGCAACTAAAATGCAATAAAAGATGTATAAACGACTGTTATAACATGGAAAACTATAAAAGTTATTTGCAACCATATCGGGGCCTTAATTACGCATTTTTAAACCTGTACCAATAATATACCGATCTATCCAATTTTTGTAAAAATTCATTATGCCACAAATTATACACAAAAACAAGTGCAACTGTAATGCTTTAAAATGATGCATAAACTATTGCCCTAGCATGAAACCTGTCAAAGTTATTTGCAACCATATCGGAACCTCAAATTACCGCGTTTTTAAACATAGAACAATAATTCTACCGCCATCCATCCAATTGACCATTTTTAGACGAACCATTATGCCACAAATGATATACCAAATTAAAGTGCATCATAATGCTCTAAACTGATATATAAACGACTGTCATAGCATGAAAACTGTCAAAGTTATTTGCAACCATATCGGATCCTCAAATTACCGCGTTTTAAACTAGAAAATAATTCTACCGATCCTTCAAATTGACCATTTTTTAGACGAACACATTGTGCCACAAATGATATACCAAATTAAAGGCAATCAAATGCTTTAAAAGTGCATAAATGACTGTCATAGCATGAAAACTGTCAAAGTTATTCACAACCATATCGGAACCTCAAATTACCGCTTTTAAACCTGGGAAAATATCTACCGATCTATCCAATTGGCCATTTTCTAAAATACATTATGCAATAAATATATACCAAAAACAAATGGCAACTAAAAATGCAATAAAAGATGTATAAACGACTGTTATAACATGAAAACTATAAAAGTTATTTGCAACCATATCGGGGCCTAAATTACCGCATTTTTAAACCTGTACCAATAATATACGATCTATCCAATTTTTGTAAAAATTCATTATGCCACAAATTATACACAAAAAACAAAGTGCAACTGTAATGCTTTAAATGATGCATAAACTATTGCCCTAGCACTGAAAACTGTCAAAGTTATTTGCAACCATATCGGAACCTCAATTACCGCGTTTATTAAACATAGAACAATAATTCTACCGATCTATCAAATTGCACCAATTAGTAAAAACACACATTATGCTACAAATTATATACCATATTAAAGTGCAATCATAATGCTTTAAAATGATGCATAAATGACTGTCATAGCATGAAAACTGTCAATGTTATTTGCAACCATATCGGAACCTCAAATTACCGCCTTTTTAAAGCTGTGAAAATAATTCTACCGATCTATCCAATTGGCCATTTTCTAAAAATATATTATGCAATAAATTATATACCAAAACAAATGGCAACTATAATGCAATAAAAAGATATATAAACGACTGTTATAACATGAAAACTATAAAAGTTATTTGCAACCATATCGGAGCCTTGAATTACCGCATTTTTAAACCTGTACCAATAAATATACCGATCTATCCAACTTTTGTAAAAATTCATTATGCCACAAATTATACACCAAAATAAAGTGCAACTGTAATGCTTTAAAATGATGCATAAACTATTGCCCTAGCATGAAAACTGTCAAAGTTATTTGCAACCATATCGGAACCTCAAATTACCGCGTTTTTAAACATAGAACAATAATTCTACCGATCCATTCAAATTGACCATTTTTTAGACGAACACATTATGCCACAAATGATATACCAAATTAAAGTGCAATCATAATGCTTTAAAATGATGCATAAATGACTGTCATAGCATGAAAACTGTCAAAGTTATTCACAACCATATCGGAACCTCAAATTACCGCCTTTTTAAACCTGGGAAAATAATTCTACCGATCTATCCAATTGGCCATTTTCTAAAAATACATTATGCAATAAATTATATACCAAAACAAATGGCAATTTTAATGCTTTAAAATGGTGCATAAACGACTGTCCTAGCACGAAAACTGCCAAAGTTAATTGCAACCATATCGGAACCTCAGATTACTGCGTTTATTAAACATAGAACAATAATTCTACCGATCTATCAAATTGACCAATTTGTAAAAATACACATTATGCTACAAATGATATACCATATTAAAGTGCAATCATAATGCTTTAAAATGATGCATAAATGACTGTCATAGCGTGAAAACTGTCAATGTTATTTGCAGCCATATCGGAACCTCAAACTACCGCGTTTTTAAAGCTGTGAAAATAATTCTACCGATCTATCCAATTGGCCATTTTCCAAAAATATATTATGGAATAAATTATATACCAAAGCAAATGGCAACTATAATGCAATAAAAAGATATATAAACGACTGTTATAACATGAAAACTATAAAAGTTATTTGCAACCATATCGGAGCCTTAAATTACCGCATTTTTGAACCTGTACCAATAAATATACCGATCTATCCAATTTTTGTAAAAATTCATTATGCCACAAATTATACACCAAAATAAAGTGCAACTGTAATGCTTTAAAATGATGCATAAACTATTGCCCTAGCATGAAAACTGTCAAAGTTATTTGCAACCATATCGGAACCTCAAATTACCGCGTTTTTAAACATAGAACAATAATTCTACCGATCCTTCAAATTGACCATTTTTTAGACGAACACATTGTGCCACAAATGATATACCAAATTAAAGTGCAATCATAATGCTTTAAAATGATGCATAAATGACTGTCATAGCATGAAAACTGTCAAAGTTATTCACAACCATATCGGAACCTCAAATTACCGCCTTTTTAAACCTGGGAAAATAATTCTACCGATCTATCCAATTGGCCATTTTCTAAAAATACATTATGCAATAAATTATATACCAAAACAAATGGCAATTTTAATGCTTTAAAATGGTGCATAAACGACTGTCCTAGCACGAAAACTGCCAAAGTTAATTGCAACCATATCGGAACCTCAGATTACTGCGTTTATTAAACATAGAACAATAATTCTACCGATCTATCAAATTGACCAATTTGTAAAAATACACATTATGCTACAAATGATATACCATATTAAAGTGCAATCATAATGCTTTAAAATGATGCATAAATGACTGTCATAGCGTGAAAACTGTCAATGTTATTTGCAGCCATATCGGAACCTCAAACTACCGCGTTTTTAAAGCTGTGAAAATAATTCTACCGATCTATCCAATTGGCCATTTTCCAAAAATACTATTATGGAATAAGTTATATACCAAAGCAAATGGCAACTATAATGCAATAAAAAGATATATAAACGACTGTTATAACATGAAAACTATAAAAGTTATTTGCAACCATATCGGAGCCTTAAATTACCGCATTTTTGAACCTGTACCAATAAATATACCGATCTATCCAATTTTTGTAAAAATTCATTATGCCACAAATTATACACCAAAATAAAGTGCAACTGTAATGCTTTAAAATGATGCGTAAACTAATGCCCTAGCATGAAAACTGTCAAAGTTATTTGCAACCATATCGGAACCTCAAATTACCGCGTTTTTAAACATAGAACAATAATTCTACCGATCCATCAAATTGACCATTTTTTAGACGAACACATTGTGCCACAAATGATATACCAAATTAAAGTGCAATCTAATGCCTTAAAAGGTGCATAAATGACTGTCATGCATGAAAACTGTCAAAGTTATTCACAACCAATCGGAACCTCAAATTACCGCCTTTTTAAACCTGGGAAAATAATTCTACCGATCTATCCAATTGGCCATTTTCTAAAAATAATTATGCAATAAATTATATACCAAAACAAATGGCAACTAAAATGCAATAAAAAGATGATAACGACTGTTATAACATGAAAAACTATAAAAGTATTTGCAACCATATCGGGGCCTTAAATTACCGCATTTTTAAACCTGTACCAATAAATATACCGATCTATCCAATTTTTGTAAAAATTCATTATGCCACAAATTATACACAAAAACAAAGTGCAACTGTAATGCTTAAAATGATGCATAAACTATTGCCCTAGCATGAAAACTGTCAAAGTTATTGCAACCATATCGGAACCTCAAATTACCGCATTTATAACATAGAACAATAATTCTACCGATCTATCAAATTGCACCAATTTAGTAAAAACACACATTATGCTACAAATTATATACCATATTAAAGTGCAATCATAATGCTTTAAAATGATGCATAAATGACTGTCATAGCATGAAAACTGTCAATGTTATTTGCAACCATATCGGAACCTCAAATTACCGCCTTTTTAAAGCTGTGAAAATAATTCTACCGATCTATCCAATTGGCAATTTTCTAAAAATATATTATGCAATAAATTATATACCAAAACAAATGGCAACTATAATGCAATAAAAAGATATATAAACGACTGTTATAACATGAAAACTATAAAAGTTATTTGCAACCATATCGGAGCCTTGAATTACCGCATTTTTAAACCTGTACCAATAAATATACCGATCTATCCAACTTTTGTAAAAATTCATTATGCCACAAATTATACACCAAAATAAAGTGCAACTGTAATGCTTTAAAATGATGCATAAACTATTGCCCTAGCATGAAAACTGTCAAAGTTATTTGCAACCATATCGGAACCTCAAATTACCGCGTTTTTAAACATAGAACAATAATTCTACCGATCCTTCAAATTGACCATTTTTTAGACGAACACATTATGCCACAAATGATATACCAAATTAAAGTGCAATCATAATGCTTTAAAATGATGCATAAATGACTGTCATAGCATGAAAACTGTCAAAGTTATTCACAACCATATCGGAACCTCAAATTACCGCCTTTTTAAACCTGGGAAAATAATTCTACCGATCTATCCAATTGGCCATTTTCTAAAATACATTATGCAATAAATTATATACCAAAACAAATGGCAATTTTAATGCTTTAAAATGGTGCATAAACGACTGTCCTAGCACGAAAACTGCCAAAGTTAATTGCAACCATATCGGAACCTCAGATTACTGCGTTTATTAAACATAGAACAATAATTCTACCGATCTATCAAATTGACCAATTTGTAAAAATACACATTATGCTACAAATGATATACCATATTAAAGTGCAATCATAATGCTTTAAAATGATGCATAAATGACTGTCATAGCGTGAAAACTGTCAATGTTATTTGCAGCCATATCGGAACCTCAAACTACCGCGTTTTTAAAGCTGTGAAAATAATTCTACCGATCTATCCAATTGGCCATTTTCCAAAAATATATTATGGAATAAATTATATACCAAAGCAAATGGCAACTATAATGCAATAAAAAGATATATAAACGACTGTTATAACATGAAAACTATAAAAGTTATTTGCAACCATATCGGAGCCTTAAATTACCGCATTTTTGAACCTGTACCAATAAATATACCGATCTATCCAATTTTTGTAAAAATTCATTATGCCACAAATTATACACCAAAATAAAGTGCAACTGTAATGCTTTAAAATGATGCATAAACTAATTGCCCTAGCATGAAAACTGTCAAAGTTATTTGCAACCATATCGGAACCTCAAATTACCGCGTTTTTAAACATAGAACAATAATTCTACCGATCCTTCAAATTGACCATTTTTTAGACGAACACATTATGCCACAAATGATATACCAAATTAAAGTGCAATCATAATGCTTTAAACTGATGCATAAATGACTGTCATAGCATGAAAACTGTCAAAGTTATTCACAACCATATCGGAACCTCAAATTACCGCCTTTTTAAACCTGGGAAAATAATTCTACCGATCTATCCAATTGGCCATTTTCTAAAAATACATTATGCAATAAATTATATACCAAAACAAATGGCAATTTAATGCTTTAAAATGGTGCATAAACGACTGTCCTAGCACGAAAACTGCCAAAGTTAATTGCAACCATATCGGAACCTCAGATTACCTGCGTTTATTAAACATAGAACAATAATTCTACCGATCTATCAAATTGACCAATTTTTAAAAATACACATTATGCTACAAATGATATACGATATTAAAGTGCAATCATAATGCTTTAAAATGATGCATAAATGACTGTCATAGCGTGAAAACTGTCAATGTTATTTGCAAGCCATATCGGAACCTCAAACTTACCGCGTTTTTAAAGCTGTGAAAATAATTCTACCGATCTATCCAATTGGCCATTTTCCAAAAATACATTATGGAATAAGTTATATACCAAAGCAAATGGCAACTATAATGCAATAAAAAGATATATAAACGACTGTTATAACATGAAAACTATAAAAGTTATTTGCAACCATATCGGAGCCTTAAATTACCGCATTTTTGAACCTGTACCAATAAATATACCGATCTATCCAATTTTTGTAAAATTCATTATGCCACAAATTATACACCAAAATAAAGTGCAACTGTAATGCTTTAAAATGATGCGTAAACTATGCCCTAGCATGAAAACTGTCAAAGTTATTTGCAACCATATCGGAACCTCAAATTACCGCGTTTTTAAACATAGAACAATAATTCTACCGATCCATCAAATTGACCATTTTTTAGACGAACACATTATGCCACAATGATATACCAATTAAAGTGCAATCATAATGCTCTAAACTGATGCATAAATGACTGTCATAGCATGAAAACTGTCAAAGTTATTCACAACCATATCGGAACCTCAAATTACCGCCTTTTTAAACCTGGGAAAATAATTCTACCGATCTATCCAATTGGCCATTTTCTAAAAATACATTATGCAATAAATTATATACCAAAACAAATGGCAACTAAATGCAATAAAAAGATGTATAAACGACTGTTATAACATGAAAACTATAAAAGTTATTTGCAACCATATCGGGGCCTTAAATTACCGCATTTTTAAACCTGTACCAATAAATATACCGATCTATCCAATTTTTGTAAAAATTCATTATGCCACAAATTATACACAAAAACAAAGTGCAACTGTAATGCTTTAAAATGATGCATAAACTATTGCCCTAGCATGAAAACTGTCAAAGTTATTTGCAACCATATCGGAACCTCAAATTACCGCATTTATTAAACATAGAACAATAATTCTACCGATCTATCAAATTCACCAATTAGTAAAACACACATTATGCTACAAATTATATACCATATTAAAGTGCAATCATAATGCTTTAAAATGAAGCATAAATGACTGTCATAGCATGAAAACTGTCAATGTTATTTGCAACCATATCGGAACCTCAAATTACCGCCTTTTTAAAGCTGTGAAAATAATTCTACCGATCTATCCAATTGGCCATTTTCTAAAAATATATTATGCAATAAATTATATACCAAAACAAATGGCAACTATAATGCAATAAAAAGATATATAAACGACTGTTATAACATGAAAACTATAAAAGTTATTTGCAACCATATCGGAGCCTTGAATTACCGCATTTTTAAACCTGTACCAATAAATATACCGATCTATCCAACTTTTGTAAAAATTCATTATGCCACAAATTATACACCAAAATAAAGTGCAACTGTAATGCTTTAAAATGATGCATAAACTATTGCCCTAGCATGAAAACTGTCAAAGTTATTTGCAACCATATCGGAACCTCAAATTACCGCGTTTTTAAACATAGAACAATAATTCTACCGATCCTTCAAATTGACCATTTTTTAGACGAACACATTATGCCACAAATGATATACCAAATTAAAGTGCAATCATAATGCTCTAAAATGATGCATAAATGACTGTCATAGCATGAAAACTGTCAAAGTTATTCACAACCATATCGGAACCTCAAATTACCGCCTTTTTAAACCTGGGAAAATAATTCTACCGATCTATCCAATTGGCCATTTTCTAAAATACATTATGCAATAAATTATATACCAAAACAAATGGCAATTTTAATGCTTTAAAATGGTGCATAAACGACTGTCCTAGCACGAAAACTGCCAAAGTTAATTGCAACCATATCGGAACCTCAGATTACTGCTTTTATTAAACATAGAACAATAATTCTACCGATCTATCAAATTGACCAATTTGTAAAAATACACATTATGCTACAAATTATATACCATATTAAAGTGCAATCATAATGCTTTAAAATGATGCATAAATGACTGTCATAGCATGAAAACTGTCAATGTTATTTGCAACCATATCGGAACCTCAAATTACCGCCTTTTTAAAGCTGTGAAAATAATTCTACCGATCTATCCAATTGGCCATTTTCTAAAAATATATTATGCAATAAATTATATACCAAACAAATGGCAACTATAATGCAATAAAAAGATATATAAACGACTGTTATAACATGAAAACTATAAAAGTTATTTGCAACCATATCGGAGCCTTAATTACCGCATTTTTGAAACCTGTACCAATAAATATACCGATCTATCCAATTTTTGTAAAAATTCATTATGCCACAAATTATACACCAAAATAAAGTGCAACTGTAATGCTTTAAAATGATGCATAAACTATTGCCCTAGCATGAAAACTGTCAAAGTTATTTGCAACCATATCGGAACCTCAAATTACCGCGTTTTTAAACATAGAACAATAATTCTACCGATCCATCAAATTGACCATTTTTTAGACGAACACATTATGCCACAAATGATATACCAAATTAAAGTGCAATCATAATGCTTTAAAATGATGCATAAATGACTGTCATGGCGTGAAAACTGTCAATGTTATTTGCAGCCATATCGGAACCTAAAACTACCGCGTTTTTAAAGCGGTTGAAATAATTCTACCGATCTATCCAATTGGCCATTTTCCAAAAATATATTATGGAATAAATTATATACCAAAGCAAATGGCAACTATAATGCAATAAAAGATATATAAACGACTGTTATAACATGAAAAACTATAAAAGTTATTTGCAACCATATCGGAGCCTTAAATTACCGCATTTTTGAACCTGTACCAATAAATATACCAATCTATCCAATTTTTGCAAAAATTCATTATGCCACAAATTATACACCAAATAAAGTGCAACTGTAATGCTTTAAAATGATGCGTAAACTAATGCCCTAGCATGAAAACTGTCAAAGTAATTCACAACCATATCGGAACCTCAAATTACCGCCTTTTTAAACCTGGGAAAATAATTCTATCGATCTATCCAATTGGCCATCTTCTAAAAATACATTATGCAATAAATTATATACCAAAACAAATGGCAACTAAATGCAATAAAAAGATGTATAAACGACTGTTATAACATGAAAACTATAAAAGTTATTTGCAACCATATCGGGGCCTTAAATTACCGCATTTTTAAACCTGTACCAATAAATATACCGATCTATCCAATTTTTGTAAAAATTCATTATGCCACAAATATATACACAAATAAAGTGCAATCATAATGCTCTAAACTGATGCATAAATGACTGTCATAGCATGAAAACTGTCAAAGTTATTCACAACCATATCGGAACCTCAAATTACCGCCTTTTTAAACCTGGGAAAATAATTCTACCGATCTATCCAATTGGCCATTTTCTAAAATACATTATGCAATAAATTATATACCAAAACAAATGGCAATTTTAATGCTTTAAAATGGTGCATAAACGACTGTCCTAGCACGAAAACTGCCAAAGTTAATTGCAACCATATCGGAACCTCAGATTACTGCGTTTATTAAACATAGAACAATAATTCTACCGATCTATCAAATTGACCAATTTGTAAAAACACACATTATGCTACAAATTATATACCATATTAAAGTGCAATCATAATGCTTTAAAATGATGCATAAATGACTGTCATAGCATGAAAACTGTCAATGTTATTTGCAACCATATCGGAACCTCAAATTACCGCCTTTTTAAAGCTGTGAAAATAATTCTACCGATCTATCCAATTGGCCATTTTCTAAAAATATATTATGCAATAAATTATATACCAAAGCAAATGGCAACTATAATGCAATAAAAAGATATATAAACGACTGTTATAACATGAAAACTATAAAAGTTATTTGCAACCATATCGGAGCCTTAAATTACCGCATTTTTGAACCTGTACCAATAAATATACCGATCTATCCAATTTTTGTAAAAATTCATTATGCCACAAATTATACACCAAAATAAAGTGCAACTGTAATGCTTTAAAATGATGCATAAACTATTGCCCTAGCATGAAAACTGTCAAAGTTATTTGCAACCATATCGGAACCTCAAATTACCGCGTTTTTAAACATAGAACAATAATTCTACCGATCCATCAAATTGACCATTTTTTAGACGAACACATTATGCCACAAATGATATACCAAATTAAAGTGCAATCATAATGCTCTAAACTGATGCATAAATGACTGTCATAGCATGAAAACTGTCAAAGTAATTCACAACCATATCGGAACCTCAAATTACCGCCTTTTTAAACCTGGGAAAATAATTCTATCGATCTATCCAATTGGCCATCTTCTAAAAATACATTATGCAATAAATTATATACCAAAACAAATGGCAACTAAAATGCAATAAAAAGATGTATAAACGACTGTTATAACATGAAAACTATAAAAGTTATTTGCAACCATATCGGGGCCTTAAATTACCGCATTTTTAAACCTGTACCAATAAATATACCGATCTATCCAATTTTTGTAAAAATTCATTATGCCACAAATGATATACCAAATTAAAGTGCAATCATAATGCTCTAAACTGATGCATAAATGACTGTCATAGCATGAAAACTGTCAAAGTTATTCACAACCATATCGGAACCTCAAATTACCGCCTTTTTAAACCTGGGAAAATAATTCTACCGATCTATCCAATTGGCCATTTTCTAAAATACATTATGCAATAAATTATATACCAAACAAATGGCAATTTTAATGCTTTAAAATGGTGCATAAACGACTGTCCTAGCACGAAAACTGCCAAAGTTAATTGCAACCATATCGGAACCTCAGATTACTGCGTTTATTAAACATAGAACAATAATTCTACCGATCTATCAAATTGACCAATTTGTAAAAACACACATTATGCTACAAATTATATACCATATTAAAGTGCAATCATAATGCTTTAAAATGATGCATAAATGACTGTCATAGCATGAAAACTGTCAATGTTATTTGCAACCATATCGGAACCTCAAATTACCGCCTTTTTAAAGCTGTGAAAATAATTCTACCGATCTATCCAATTGGCCATTTTCTAAAAATATATTATGCAATAAATTATATACCAAAACAAATGGCAACTATAATGCAATAAAAAGATATATAAACGACTGTTATAACATGAAAACTATAAAAGTTATTTGCAACCATATCGGAGCCTTGAATTACCGCATTTTTAAACCTGTACCAATAAATATACCGATCTATCCAACTTTTGTAAAAATTCATTATGCCACAAATTATACACCAAAATAAAGTGCAACTGTAATGCTTTAAAATGATGCATAAACTATTGCCCTAGCATGAAAACTGTCAAAGTTATTTGCAACCATATCGGAACCTCAAATTACCGCGTTTTTAAACATAGAACAATAATTCTACCGATCCATCAAATTGACCATTTTTTAGACGAACACATTATGCCACAAATGATATACCAAATTAAAGTGCAATCATAATGCTTTAAAATGATGCATAAATGACTGTCATAGCATGAAAACTGTCAAAGTTATTCACAACCATATCGGAACCTCAAATTACCGCCTTTTTAAACCTGGGAAAATAATTCTACCGATCTATCCAATTGGCCATCTTTCTAAAAATACATTATGCAATAAATTATATACCAAAACAAATGGCAACTAAATGCAATAAAAAGATGTATAAACGACTGTTATAACATGAAAACTATAAAAGTTATTTGCAACCATATCGGGGCCTTAAATTACCGCATTTTTAAACCTGTACCAATAAATATACCGATCTATCCAACTTTTTTGTAAAATTTCATTATTGCCACAAATTTATACACAAAACAAAATGCCTTTAAAATGATTGCAACCAAATTAAAGTGCAATCATAATGCTTCTAAACTGATGCATAAATGACTGTCATAGCATGAAAACTGTCAAAGTTATTCACAACCATATCGGAACCTCAAATTACCGCCTTTTTAAACCTGGGAAAATAATTCTACCGATCTATCCAATTGGCCATTTTCTAAAATACATTATGCAATAAATTATATACCAAAACAAATGGCAATTTTAATGCTTTAAAATGGTGCATAAACGACTGTCCTAGCACGAAAACTGCCAAAGTTAATTGCAACCATATCGGAACCTCAGATTACTGCTTTTATTAAACATAGAACAATAATTCTACCGATCTATCAAATTGACCAATTTGTAAAAACACACATTATGCTACAAATTATATACCATATTAAAGTGCAATCATAATGCTTTAAAATGATGCATAAATGACTGTCATAGCATGAAAACTGTCAATGTTATTTGCAACCATATCGGAACCTCAAATTACCCGCCTTTTTAAAGCTGTGAA
>NW_023996275.1:0-50503 GCF_015586225.1 Lucilia sericata | reverse complement strand
AGGTTCCGATATGGCTGCACATAACATTGACAGTTTTCACGCTATGACAGTCATTTATGCATCATTTTAAAGCATTAATGATTGCACTTTAATAGGTATATCATTTGTAGCATAATGTGTATTTTACAAATTGGTCAATTTGATAGATCGGTAGAATTTTGTTCTATGTTAATAACGCGGTAATTGAGGTTCCGATATGGTTGCAATTAACTTTGCAGTTTTCGTGCTAGGAAGTCGTTTATGCACATTTTAAAGCATTAAAATTGCCATTTGTTTTGGTATATAATTTATGCATAATGTATTTTTAGAAAATGGCCAATTGGATAGATCGGTAGAATTATTTTCCCCAGGTTTAAAAGGCGGTAATTTGAGGTTCCGATATGGTTGTGAATAACTTTGACAGTTTTCATGCTATGAACAGTCATTTATGCATCATTTTAAAAGCATTATGATTGCACTTTAATTTGGTATATCACTTTGTGGCACAATGTGTTCGTCTAAAAAATGGTCAATTTGAAGGATCGGTAGAATTATTGTTCTATGTTTAAAAACGCGGTAATTTTAGGTTCCGATATGGTTGCAAATAACTTTGACAGTTTTCATGCTAGGGCAATATTTATGCATCATTTTAAAGCATTACAGTTGCACTTTATTTTGGTGTATAATTTGTGGCACTAAGTGAATTTTTACAAAAGGTTGATAAATCGGTATATTTATTGGTACAGGGTTAAAAATGCGGGTAATTCAAGGCTCGATATGGTTGCAAAGAACTTTTATAGTTTCATGTTATAACAGTCGTTTATATATCTTTTTATTGCATGATAGTTGCCATTTGTTTTGGTATATAATTTATTGCATAATAGTATTTTTAGAAAATTGCCAATTGGATAGATCGGTAGAATTATTTTCACAGCTTTAAAAACGCGGTAGTTTGAGGTTCCGATATGGCTGCAAATAACATTGACAGTTTTCACGCTATGACAGTCATTTATGCATCATTTTAAAGCATTATGATTGCACTTTAATGTGGTATATATTTGTAGCATAATGTATTTTTACAAATTGGTCAATTTGATAGATCGGTTAGAATTATTGTTCTATGTTTAATAAACGCAGTAATCTGAGGTCCGATATGGTTGCAATTAACTTTGGCAGTTTTCATGCTAGGGCATTAGTTTTCATCGCATCATTTTAAAAGCATTACAGTTGCCACTTTATTTTGGTATATAATTTATTGCATAATGTATTTTTAGAAAATGGCCAATTGGATAGATCGGTAGAATTATTTTCCCAGGTTTAAAAAGGGCGGTAATTTGAGGTTCCGATATGGTTGTGAATTACTTTGACAGTTTTTCATGCTATGACAGTCATTTATTGCATCATTTTAAAGCATTATGATTGCACTTTAATTTGGTATATCACTTGTGGCACAAGGTGTTCGTCTAAAAAATGGTCAATTTGAAGGATCGGTAGAATTATTGTTCTATGTTTAAAAACGCGGTAATTTTAGGTTCCGATATGGTTGCAAATAACTTTGACAGTTTTCATGCTAGGGGCAATAATTTTATGCATCATTTTAAAGCATTACAGTTGCACTTATTTTGGTGTATAATTTGTGGCATAATGAATTTTTACAAAAGTTGGATAAATCGGTATATTTATTGGTACAGGTTTAAAAATGCGGTAATTCAAGGCTCCGATATGGTTGCAAAGAACTTTTATAGTTTTCATGTTATACAGTCGTTTATATATCTTTTTATTGCATTATAGTTGCCATTGTTTGGTATAAATTATTGCATAATATATTTTAGAAAATTGCCAATTGGATAGATCGGTAGAATTATTTTCACAGCTTTAAAAACGCGGTAGTTTGAGGTTCCGATATGGCTGCAAATAACATTGACAGTTTTCACGCTATGACAGTCATTTATGCATCATTTTAAAGCATTATGATTGCACTTTAAATGTGGTATATAATTTGTAGCATAATGTGTATTTTTACAAATTGGTCAATTTGATAGATCGGTAGAATTATTGTTCTATGTTTAATAAACGCAGTAATCTGAGGTTCCGATATGGTTGCAATTAACTTTGGCAGTTTTCATGCTAGGGCATTAGTTCACGCATCATTTAAAGCATTACAGTTGCCACTTTATTTTGGTATATAATTTATTGCATAATGTATTTTTAGAAAATGGCCAATTGGATAGATCGGTAGAATTATTTTCCCAGGTTTAAAAAGGCGGTAATTTGAGGTTCCGATATGGTTGTGAATTACTTTGACAGTTTTCATGCTATGACAGTCATTTATGCATCATTTTAAAGCATTATGATTGCACTTTAATTTGGTATATCACTTGTGTTCGTCTAAAAAATGGTCAATTTGAAGGATCGGTAGAATTATTGTTCTATGTTTAAAAACGCGGTAATTTTAGGTTCCGATATGGTTGCAAATAACTTTGACAGTTTTCATGCTAGGGCAATATTTTATGCATCATTTTAAAGCATTACAGTTGCACTTTATTTTGGTGTATAATTTGTGGCATAATGAATTTTTACAAAAGTTGGATAAATCGGTATATTTATTGGTACAGGTTTAAAAATGCGGTAATTCAAGGCTCCGATATGGTTGCAAAGAACTTTTATAGTTTTCATGTTATAACAGTCGTTTATATATCTTTTTATTGCATTATAGTTGCCATTTGTTTTGGTATATAATTTATTGCATAATATATTTTTAGAAAATTGCCAATTGGATAGATCGGTAGAATTATTTTCACAGCTTTAAAAACGCGGTAGTTTGAGGTTCCGATATGGCTGCAAATAACATTGACAGTTTTCACGCTATGACAGTCATTTATGCATCATTTTAAAGCATTATGATTGCACTTTAATATGGTATATCATTTGTAGCATAATGTGTATTTTTACAAATTGGTCAATTTGATAGATCGGTAGAATTATTGTTCTATGTTTAATAAACGCAGTAATCTGAGGTTCCGATATGGTTGCAATTAACTTGGCAGTTTTCGTGCTAGGACAGTCGTTTATGCACCATTTTAAAGCATTAAAATTGCCATTTGTTTGGTATATAATTTATTGCATAATGTATTTTTAGAAAATGGCCAATTGGATAGATCGGTAGAATTATTTTCCCAGGTTTAAAAAGGCGGTAATTTGAGGTTCCGATATGGTTGTGAATAACTTTGACAGTTTTCATGCTATGACAGTCATTTATGCATCATTTTAAAGCATTATGATTGCACTTTAATTTGGTATATCACTTGTGGCACAATGTGTTCGTCTAAAAAATGGTCAATTTGAAGGATCGGTAGAATTATTGTTCTATGTTTAAAAACGCGGTAATTTTAGGTTCCGATATGGTTGCAAATAACTTTGACAGTTTTCATGCTAGGGCAATATTTTATGCATCATTTTAAAGCATTACAGTTGCACTTTATTTTGGTGTATAATTTGTGGCATAATGAATTTTTACAAAAGTTGGATAAATCGGTATATTTATTGGTACAGGTTTAAAAATGCGGTAATTCAAGGCTCCGATATGGTTGCAAAGAACTTTTATAGTTTTCATGTTATAACAGTCGTTTATATATCTTTTTATTGCATTATAGTTGCCATTTGTTTTGGTATATAATTTATTGCATAATATATTTTTAGAAAATTGCCAATTGGATAGATCGGTAGAATTATTTTCACAGCTTTAAAAACGCGGTAGTTTGAGGTTCCGATATGGCTGCAAATAACATTGACAGTTTTCACGCTATGACAGTCATTTATGCATCATTTTAAAGCATTATGATTGCACTTTAATGTGGTATATAATTTGTAGCATAATGTGTATTTTTACAAATTGGTCAATTTGATAGATCGGTAGAATTATTGTTCTATGTTTAATAAACGCAGTAATCTGAGGTTCCGATATGGTTGCAATTAACTTTGGCAGTTTTCATGCTAGGGCATTAGTTCACGCATCATTTTAAAGCATTACAGTTGCACTTTATTTTGGTATATAATTTATTGCATAATGTATTTTTAGAAAATGGCCAATTGGATAGATCGGTAGAATTATTTTCCCAGGTTTAAAAAGGCGGTAATTTGAGGTTCCGATATGGTTGTGAATTACTTTGACAGTTTTCATGCTATGACAGTCATTTATGCATCATTTTAAAGCATTATGATTGCACTTTAATTTGGTATATCACTTGTGGCACAATGTGTTCGTCTAAAAAATGGTCAATTTGAAGGATCGGTAGAATTATTGTTCTATGTTTAAAAACGCGGTAATTTTAGGTTCCGATATGGTTGCAAATAACTTTGACAGTTTTCATGCTAGGGCAATATTTTATGCATCATTTTAAAGCATTACAGTTGCACTTTATTTTGGTGTATAATTTGTGGCATAATGAATTTTTACAAAAGTTGGATAAATCGGTATATTTATTGGTACAGGTTTAAAAATGCGGTAATTCAAGGCTCCGATATGGTTGCAAAGAACTTTTATAGTTTTCATGTTATAACAGTCGTTTATATATCTTTTTATTGCATTATAGTTGCCATTTGTTTTGGTATATAATTTATTGCATAATATATTTTTAGAAAATTGCCAATTGGATAGATCGGTAGAATTATTTTCACAGCTTTAAAAACGCGGTAGTTTGAGGTTCCGATATGGCTGCAAATAACATTGACAGTTTTCACGCTATGACAGTCATTTATGCATCATTTTAAAGCATTATGATTGCACTTTAATGTGGTATATAATTTGTAGCATAATGTGTATTTTTACAAATTGGTCAATTAGATCGGTAGAATTATTGTTCTATGTTTAATAAACGCAGTAATCTGAGGTTCCGATATGGTTGCAATTAACTTTGGCAGTTTTCGTGCTAGGACAGTCGTTTATGCACCATTTTAAAGCATTAAAATTGCCATTTGTTTTGGTATATAATTTATTGCATAATGTATTTTTAGAAAATGGCCAATTGGATAGATCGGTAGAATTATTTTCCCAGGTTTAAAAAGGCGGTAATTTGAGGTTCCGATATGGTTGTGAATAACTTTGACAGTTTTCATGCTATGACAGTCATTTATGCATCATTTTAAAGCATTATGATTGCACTTTAATTTGGTATATCATTTGTGGCA
The DNA here is from genome assembly GCF_015586225.1 of Lucilia sericata. Classification (NCBI taxonomy): domain Eukaryota; kingdom Metazoa; phylum Arthropoda; class Insecta; order Diptera; family Calliphoridae; genus Lucilia; species Lucilia sericata. The sequence goes on along the minus strand of NW_023996275.1, from coordinate 45,337 downwards.
TAATGTGTTCGTCTAAAAAATGGTCAATTTGATGGATCGGTAGAATTATTGTTCTATGTTTAAAAACGCGGTAATTTGAGGTTCCGATATGGTTGCAAATAACTTTGACAGTTTTCATGCTAGGGCAATAGTTTATGCATCATTTTAAAGCATTACAGTTGCACTTTATTTTGGTGTATAATTTGTGGCATAATTAATTTTTACAAAAGTTGAATAGATCGGTATATTTATTGGTACAGGTTTAAAAATGCGGTAATTCAAGGCTCCGATATGGTTGCAAATAACTTTTGTTTTGGTATATAATTTAATGCATAATATATTTTTAGAAAATTGCCAATTGGATAGATCGGTAGAATTATTTTCACAGCTTTAAAAAGGCGGTAATTTGAGGTTCCGATATGGTTGCAAATAACATTGACAGTTTTCATGCTATGACAGTCATTTATGCTTCATTTTAAAGCATTATGATTGCACTTTAATATGGTATATAATTTGTAGCATAATGTGTGTTTTTACTAATTGGTGAATTTGATAGACCGGTAGAATTATTGTTCTATGTTTAATAAACGCGGTAATCTGAGGTTCCGATATGGCTGCAATTAACTTTGGCAGTTTTCGTGCTAGGACAGTCGTTTATGCACCATTTTAAAGCATTAAAATTGCCATTTGTTTTGGTATATAATTTATTGCATAATGTATTTTTAGAAAACGGCCAATTAGATAAATCGGTAGAATTAATTTCCCAGGTTTAAAAACGCGGTAATTTGAAGTTCCGATATGGTTGTGAATAATTTTGACAGTTTTCATGCTATGACAGTCATTTATGCATCATTTTAAAGCATTACAGTTGCACTTTGTTTTTGTGTATAATTTGTGGCATAATGAATTTTTACAAAAATTGGATAGATCGGTATATTTATTGGTACAGGTTTAAAAATGCGGTAATTTAAGGCCCCGATATGGTTGCAAATAACTTTTATAGTTTTCATGTTATAACAGTCATTTATACATCTTTTTATTGCATTTTAGTTGCTATTTGTTTTGGTATATAACTTATTGCATAATGTATTTTAGAAGATGGCCAATTGGATAGATCGATAGAATTATTTTCCCAGGTTTAAAAAGGCGGTAATTTGAGGTTCCGATATGGTTGTGAATAACTTTGACAGTTTTCATGCTATGACAGTCATTTATGCATCATTTTAAAGCATTATGATTGCACTTTAATTTGGTATATCACTTGTGGCACAATGTGTTCGTCTAAAAAATGGTCAATTTGAAGGATCGGTAGAATTATTGTTCTATGTTTAAAAACGCGGTAATTTTAGGTTCCGATATGGTTGCAAATAACTTTGACAGTTTTCATGCTAGGGCAATATTTTATGCATCATTTTAAAGCATTACAGTTGCACTTTATTTTGGTGTATAATTTGTGGCATAATGAATTTTTACAAAAGTTGGATAAATCGGTATATTTATTGGTACAGGTTTAAAAATGCGGTAATTCAAGGCTCCGATATGGTTGCAAAGAACTTTTATAGTTTTCATGTTATAACAGTCGTTTATATATCTTTTTATTGCATTATAGTTGCCATTTGTTTTGGTATATAATTTATTGCATAATATATTTTTAGAAAATTGCCAATTGGATAGATCGGTAGAATTATTTTCACAGCTTTAAAAACGCGGTAGTTTGAGGTTCCGATATGGCTGCAAATAACATTGACAGTTTTCACGCTATGACAGTCATTTATGCATCATTTTAAAGCATTATGATTGCACTTTAATGTGGTATATAATTTGTAGCATAATGTGTATTTTTACAAATTGGTCAATTAGATCGGTTAGAATTATTGTTCTATGTTTAATAAACGCAGTAATCTGAGGTTCCGATATGGTTGCAATTAACTTTGGCAGTTTTCGTGCTAGGACAGTCGTTTATGCACCATTTTAAAGCATTAAAATTGCCATTTGTTTTGGTATATAATTTATTGCATAATGTATTTTTAGAAAATGGCCAATTGGATAGATCGGTAGAATTATTTTCCCAGGTTTAAAAAGGCGGTAATTTGAGGTTCCGATATGGTTGTGAATAACTTTGACAGTTTTCATGCTATGACAGTCATTTATGCATCATTTTAAAGCATTATGATTGCACTTTAATTTGGTATATCATTTGTGGCATAATGTGTTCGTCTAAAAAATGGTCAATTTGATGGATCGGTAGAATTATTGTTCTATGTTTAAAAACGCGGTAATTTGAGGTTCCGATATGGTTGCAAATAACTTTGACAGTTTTCATGCTAGGGCAATAGTTTATGCATCATTTTAAAGCATTACAGTTGCACTTTATTTTGGTGTATAATTTGTGGCATAATTAATTTTTACAAAAGTTGAATAGATCGGTATATTTATTGGTACAGGTTTAAAAATGCGGTAATTCAAGGCTCCGATATGGTTGCAAATAACTTTTGTTTTGGTATATAATTTAATGCATAATATATTTTTAGAAAATTGCCAATTGGATAGATCGGTAGAATTATTTTCACAGCTTTAAAAAGGCGGTAATTTGAGGTTCCGATATGGTTGCAAATAACATTGACAGTTTTCATGCTATGACAGTCATTTATGCTTCATTTTAAAGCATTATGATTGCACTTTAATATGGTATATAATTTGTAGCATAATGTGTGTTTTTACTAATTGGTGAATTTGATAGACCGGTAGAATTATTGTTCTATGTTTAATAAACGCGGTAATCTGAGGTTCCGATATGGCTGCAATTAACTTTGGCAGTTTTCGTGCTAGGACAGTCGTTTATGCACCATTTTAAAGCATTAAAATTGCCATTTGTTTTGGTATATAATTTATTGCATAATGTATTTTTAGAAAACGGCCAATTAGATAAATCGGTAGAATTATTTTCCCAGGTTTAAAAACGCGGTAATTTGAAGTTCCGATATGGTTGTGAATAATTTTGACAGTTTTCATGCTATGACAGTCATTTATGCATCATTTTAAAGCATTACAGTTGCACTTTGTTTTTGTGTATAATTTGTGGCATAATGAATTTTTACAAAAATTGGATAGATCGGTATATTTATTGGTACAGGTTTAAAAATGCGGTAATTTAAGGCCCCGATATGGTTGCAAATAACTTTTATAGTTTTCATGTTATAACAGTCATTTATACATCTTTTTATTGCATTTTAGTTGCTATTTGTTTTGGTATATAACTTATTGCATAATGTATTTTTAGAAGATGGCCAATTGGATAGATCGATAGAATTATTTTCCCAGGTTTAAAAAGGCGGTAATTTGAGGTTCCGATATGGTTGTGAATTACTTGACAGTTTTCATGCTATGACAGTCATTTATGCATCAGTTTAGAGCATTATGATTGCACTTTAATTTGGTATATCATTTGTGGCATAATGTGTTTGTCTAAAAAATGGTCAATTTGATGGATCGGTAGAATTATTGTTCTATGTTTAAAAACGCGGTAATTTGAGGTTCCGATATGGTTGCAAATAACTTTGACAGTTTTCATGCTAGGGCATTAGTTTACGCATCATTTTAAAGCATTACAGTTGCACTTTATTTTAGTGTATAATTTGTGGCATAATGAATTTTTACAAAAATTGGATAGATCGGTATATTTATTGGTACAGATTCAAAAAGGCGGTAATTTAAGGCTCCGATATGGTTGCAAATAACTTTTATAGTTTTCATGTTATAACAGTCGTTTATATATCTTTTTATTGCATTATAGTTGCCATTTGTTTTGGTATATAATTTATTGAATAATATATTTTTAGAAAATTGCCAATTGGATAGATCGGTAGAATTATTTTCACAGCTTTAAAAACGCGGTAGTTTGAGGTTCCGATATGGCTGCAAATAACATTGACAGTTTTCACGCTATGACAGTCATTTATGCATCATTTTAAAGCATTATGATTGCACTTTAATATGGTATTTCATTTGTAGCATAATGTGTATTTTTACAAATTGGTCAATTTGATAGATTGGTAGAATTATTGTTCTATGTTTAATAAACGCAGTAATCTGAGGTTCCGATATGGTTGCAATTAACATTGGCAGTTTTCGTGCTAGGACAGTCGTTTATGCACCATTTTAAAGCATTAAAATTGCCATTTGTTTTGGTATATAATTTATTGCATAATGTATTTTTAGAAAATGGCCAATTGGATAGATCGGTAGAATTATTTTCCCAGGTTTAAAAAGGCGGTAATTTGAGGTTCCGATATGGTTGTGAATAACTTTGACAGTTTTCATGCTATGACAGTCATTTATGAATCATTTTAAAGCATTATGATTGCACTTTAATTTGGTATATCATTTGTGGCACAATGTGTTCGTCTAAAAAATGGTCAATTTGAAGGATCGGTAGAATTATTGTTCTATGTTTAAAAACGCGGTAATTTGAGGTTCCGATATGGTTGCAAATAAGTTTGACAGTTTTCATGCTAGGGCAAAAGTTTATGCATCATTTTAAAGCATTACAGTTGCATTTTATTTTGGTGAATAATTTGTGGCATAATGAATTTTTACAAAAGTTGGATAGATCGGTATATTTATTGGTACAGGTTTAAAAATGCGGTAATTCAAGGCTCCGATATGGTTGCAAATAACTTTTATAGTTTTCATGTTATAACAGTCGTTTATATATCTTTTTATTGCATTATAGTTGCCATTTGTTTTGGTATATAATTTATTGCATAATATATTTTTAGAAAATTGCCAATTGGATAGATCGGTAGAATTATTTTCACAGCTTTAAAAAGGCGGTAATTTGAGGTTCCGATATGGTTGCAAATAACATTGACAGTTTTCATGCTATGACAGTCATTTATGCTTCATTTTAAAGCATTATGATTGCACTTTAATATGGTATATAATTTGTAGCATAATGTGTGTTTTTACTAATTGGTGAATTTGATAGATCGGTAGAATTATTGTTCTATGTTTAATAAACGCGGTAATCTGAGGTTCCGATATGGCTGCAATTAACTTTGGCAGTTTTCGTGCTAGGACAGCCGTTTATGCACCATTTTAAAGAATTAAAATTGCCATTTGTTTTGGTATATAATTTATTTCATAATGTATTTTTAGAAAACGGCCAATTGGATAAATTGGTAGAATTATTTTCCCAGGTTTAAAAACGCGGTAATTTGAGGTTCCGATATGGTTGTGAATAACTTTGACAGTTTTCATGCTATGACAGTCATTTATGCATCATTTTAAAGCATTACAGTTGCACTTTGTTTTTGTGTATAATTTGTGGCATAATGAATTTTTACAAAAATTGGATAGATCGGTATATTTATTGGTACAGGTTTAAAAATGCGGTAATTTAAGGCCCCGATATGGTTGCAAATAACTTTTATAGTTTTCATGTTATAACAGTCGTTTATACATCTTTTTATTGCATTTCAGTTGCCATTTGTTTTGGTATATAATTTATTGCATAATGTATTTTTAGAAGATGGCCAATTGGATAGATCGATAGAATTATTTTCCCAGGTTTAAAAAGGCGGTAATTTGAGGTTCCGATATGGCTGCAAATAACATTGACAATTTTCACGCTATGACAGTCATTTATGCATCATTTTAAAGCATTATGATTGCACTTTCATATGGTACATCATTTGTAGCATAATGTGTATTTTTACAAATTGGTCAATTTGATAGATCGGTAGAATTATTGTTCTATGTTTAATAAACGCAGTAATCTGAGGTTCCGATATGGTTGCAATTAACTTTGGCAGTTTTCGTGCTAGGACAGTCGTTTATGCACCATTTTAAAGCATTAAAATTGCCATTTGTTTTGGTACATAATTTATTGCATAATGTATTTTTAGAAAATGGCCAATTGGATAGATCGGTAGAATTATTTTCCCAGGTTCAAAACGGCGGTAATTTGAGGTTCCGATATGGTTGTGAATAACTTTGACAGTTTTCATGCTATGACAGTCATTTATGCATCATTTTAAAGCATTATGATTGCACTTTAATTTGGTATATCATTTGTGGCACAATGTGTTCGTCTAAAAAATGGTCAATTTGAAGGATCGGTAGAATTATTGTTCTATGTTTAAAAACGCGGTAATTTGAGGTTCCGATATGGTTGCAAATAACTTTGACAATTTTCATGTTAGGGCAATAGTTTATGCATCATTTTAGAGCATTACAGTTGCACTTTATTTTGGTGTATAATTTGTGGCATAATTTTTACAAAAGTTGGATAGATCGGTATATTTATTGGTACAGGTTTAAAAATGCGGTAATTCAAGGCTCCGATATGGTTGCAAATAACTTTTATAGTTTTCATGTTATAACAGTCGTTTATATATCTTTTTATTGCATTATAGTTGCCATTTGTTTTGGTATATAATTTATTGCATAATACATTTTTAGAAAATTGCCAATTGGATAGATCGGTAGAATTATTTTCACAGCTTTAAAAAGGCGGTAATTTGAGGTTCCGATATGGTTGCACATAACATTGACAGTTTTCATGCTATGACAGTCATTTATGCATCATTTTAAAGCATTATGATTGCACTTTAATATGGTATATAATTTGTAGCATAATGTGTGTTTTTACTAATTGGTGAATTTGATAGATCGGTAGAATTATTGTTCTATGTTTAATAAACGCGGTAATCTGAGGTTCCGATATGGCTGCAATTAACTTTGGCCGTTTTCCTGCTAGGACTGTCGTTTATGCACCATTTTAAAGCATTAAAATTGCCATTTGTTTTGGTATATAATTTATTGCATAATTTTTTTTTAGGAAATTGCCAATTGGATAGATCGGTAGAATTATTTTCCCAGGTTTAAAAACGCGGTAATTTAAGGTTCCGATATGGTTGTGAATAACTTTGACAGTTTTCATGCTATGACAGTCATTTATGCATCATTTTAAAGCATTATGATTGCACTTTAATTTGGTATATCATTTGTGGCACAATGTGTTCGTCTAAAAAATGGTCAATTTGAAGGATCGGTAGAATTATTGTTCTATGTTTAAAAACGCGGTAATTTGAGGTTCCGATATGGTTGCAAATAACTTTGACAGTTTTCATGCTAGGGCAATAGTTTATGCATCCATTTAAAGCATTACAGTTGCACTTTATTTTGGTGTATAATTTGTGGCATAATGAATTTTTGCAAAAGTTGGATAGATCGGTATATTTATTGGTACAGGTTTAAAAATGCGGTAATTCAAGGCTCCGATATGGTTGCAAATAACTTTTATAGTTTTCATGTTATAACAGTCGTTTATATATCTTTTTATTGCATTATAGTTGCCATTTGTTTTGGTATATAATTTATTGCATAATATATTTTTAGAAAATTGCCAATTGGATAGATCGGTAGAATTATTTTCACAGCTTTAAAAAGGCGGTAACTTGAGGGTCCGATATGGTTGCAAATAACATTGACAGTTTTTATGCTATGACAGTCATTTATGCATCATTTTAAAGCATTATGATTGCACTTTAATATGGTGTATAATTTGTAGCATAATGTGTGTTTTTACAAATTGGTCAATTTGATAGATCGGTAGAATTATTGTTCTATGTTTAATAAACGCTGTAAGCTGAGGTTCCGATATGGTTGCAATTAACTTTGGCAGTTTTCGTGCTAGGACAGTCGTTTATGCACCATTTTAAAGCATTAAAATTGCCATTTGTTTTGGTATATAATTTATTGCATAATGTATTTTAAGAAAATGGCCAATTGGATAGATCGGTAGAATTATTTTCCCAGGTTTAAAAAGGCGGTAATTTGAGGTTCCGATATGGTTGTGAATAACTTTGACAGTTTTCATGCTATGACAGTCATTTATGCATCAGTTTAGAGCATTATGATTGCACTTTAATTTGGTATATCATTTGTGGCATAATGTGTTCGTCTAAAAAATGGTAAATTTGATGGATCGGTAGAATTATTGTTCTATGTTTAAAAAGGCGGTAATTTGAGATTCCGATATGGTTGCAAATAACTTTGACAGTTTTCATGCTAGGGCAATAGTTTATGCATCATTTTAAAGCATTACAGTTGCACTTTATTTTGGTGTATAATTTGTGGCATAATGAATTTTTACAAAAGTTGGATAGATCGGTATATTTATTGGTACAGGTTTAAAAATGTGGTAATTCAAGGCTCCGATATGGTTGCAAATAACTTTTATAGTTTTCATGTTATAACAGTCGTTTATATATCTTTTTATTGCATTATAGTTGCCATTTGTTTTGGTATATAATTTATTGCATAATATATTTTTAGAAAACTGCCAATTGGATAGATCGGTAGAATTATTTTCACAGCTTTAAAGAGGCGGTAGTTTGAGGTTCCGATATGGTTGCAAATAACTTTGACAGTTTTCATGCTATGACAGTCATTTATGCATCAGTTTAGAGCATTATGATTGCACTTTAATTTGGTATATCATTTGTGGCATAATGTGTTCGTCTAAAAAATGGTCAATTTGATGGATCGGTAGAATTATTGTTCTATGTTTAAAAACGCGGTAATTTGAGGTTCCGATATGGTTGCAAATAACTATGACAGTTTTCATGCTAGGGCATTAGTTTACGCATCATTTTAAAGCATTACAGTTGCACTTTATTTTGGTGTATAATTTGTGGCATAATGAATTTTTACAAAAATTCGATAGATCGGTATATTTATTGGTACAGGTTCAAAAATGCGGTAATTTAAGGCTCCGATATGGTTGCAAATAACTTTTATAGTTTTCATGTTATAACAGTCGTTTATATATCTTTTTATTGCATTATAGTTGCCATTTGCTTTGGTATATAATTTATTCCATAATATATTTTTGGAAAATGGCCAATTGGATAGATCGGTAGAATTATTTTCACAGCTTTAAAAACACGGTAGTTTGAGGTTCCGATATGGCTGCAAATAACATTGACAGTTTTCACGCTATGACAGTCATTTATGCATCATTTTAAAGCATTATAATTGCACTTTAATATGGTATATCATTTGTAGCATAATGTGTATTTTTACAAATTGGTCAATTTGATAGATCGGTAGAATTATTGTTCTATGTTTAATAAACGCAGTAATCTGAGGTTCCGATATGGTTGCAATTAACTTTGGCAGTTTTCGTTTTCGTAGGACAGTCGTTTATGCACCATTTTAAAGCATTAAAATTGCCATTTGTTTTGGCATATAATTTATTGCATAATGTATTTTTAGAAAATGGCCAATTGGATAGATCGGATGCATCATTTTAAAGCATTATGATTGCACTTTAATTTAGTATATCATTTGTGGCTCAATGTGTTCGTCTAAAAAATGGTCAATTTGAAGGATCGGTAGAATTATTGTTCTATGTTTAAAAACGCGGTAATTTGAGGTTCCGATATGGTTGCAAATAACTTTGACAGTTTTCATGCTAGGGCAATAGTTTATGCATCATTTTAAAGCATTACAGTTGCACTTTATTTTGGTGTATAATTTGTGGCATAATGAATTTTTACAAAAGTTGGATAGATCGGTATATTTATTGGTACAGGTTTAAAAATGCGGTAATTCAAGGCACCGATATGGTTGCAAATAACTTTTATAGTTTTCATGTTATAACAGTCGTTTATATATCTTTTTATTGCATTATAGTTGCCATTTGTTTTGGTATATAATTTATTGCATAATATATTTTTAGAAAATTGCCAATTGGATAGATCGGTAGAATTATTTTCACAGCTTTAAAAACGCGGTAGTTTGAGGTTCCGATATGGCTGCAAATAACATTGACAGTTTTCATGCTATGACAGTCATTTATGCATCATTTTAAAGCATTATGATTGCACTTTAATATGGTATATAATTTGTAGCATAATGTGTGTTTTTACTAATTGGTGAATTTGATAGATCGGTAGAATTATTGTTCTATGTTTAATAAACGCGGTAATCTGAGGTTCCGATATGGCTGCAATTAACTTTGGCAGTTTTCGTGCTAGGACAGTCGTTTATGCACCATTTTAAAGCATTAAAATTGCCATTTGTTTTGGTATATAATTTATTGCATAATATATTTTTAGAAAACGGCCAATTGGATAAATCGGTAGAATTATTTTCCCAGGTTTAAAAACGCGGTAATTTGAGGTTCCGATATGGTTGTGAATAACTTTGACAGTTTTCATGCTATGACAGTCATTTATGCATCATTTTAAAGCATTACAGTTGCACTTTGTTTTTGTGTATAATTTGTGGCATAATGAATTTTTACAAAAATTGGTTAGATCGGTATATTTATTGGTACAGGTTTAAAAAAGCGGTAATTTAAGGCCCCGATATGGTTGCAAATAACTTTTATAGTTTTCATGTTATAACAGTCGTTTACACATCTTTTTATTGCATTTTAGTTGCCATTTGTTTTGGTATATAATTTATTGCATAATGTGTTTTTAGAAGATGGCCAATTGGATAGATCGATAGAATTAATTTCCCAGGTTTAAAAAGGCGGTAATTTGAGGTTCCGATATGGTTGTGAATTACTTTGACAGTTTTCATGCTAGGGCATTAGTTTACGCATCATTTTAAAGCATTACAGTTGCAGCTTGTTTTGGTGTATAATTTGTGGCATAATGAATTTTTACAAAAATTGGATAGATCCGTATATTTATTGGTACAGGTTCAAAAATGCGGTAATTTAAGGCTCCAATATGGTTGCAAATAACTTTTATAGTTTTCATGTTATAACAGTCGTTTATATATCTTTTTATTGCATTATAGTTGCCATTTGCTTTGGTATATAATTTATTCCATAATATATTTTTGGAAAATGGCCAATTGGATAGATCGGTAGAATTATTTTCACAGCTTTAAAAACGCGGTAGTTTGAGGTTCCGATATGGCTGCAAATAACATTGACAGTTTTCACGCTATGACAGTCATTTATGCATCATTTTAAAGCATTATGATTGCACTTTAATATGGTATATCATTTGCAGCATAATGTGTATTTTTACAAATTGGTCAATTTGATAGATCGGTAGAATTATTGTTCTATGTTTAATAAACGCAGTAATCTGAGGTTCCGATATGGTTGCAATTAACTTTGGCAGTTTTCGTGCTAGGACAGTCGTTTATGCACCATTTTAAAGCATTAAAATTGCCATTTGTTTTGGTATATAATTTATTGCATAATGTATTTTTAGAAAATGGCCAATTTGATAGATCGGTAGAATTATTTTCCCAGGTTTAAAAAGGCGGTAATTTGAGGTTCCGATATATTTGTGAATAACTTTTACAGTTTTCATGCTATGACAGTCATTTATGCATCATTTTAAAGCATTATGATTGCACTTTAATTTGGTATATCATTTGTGGCACAATGTGTTCGTCTAAAAAATGGTCAATTTGTAGGATCGGTAGAATTATTGTTCTATGTTTAAAAACGCGGTAATTTGAGGTTCCGATATGGTTGCAAATAACTTTGACAGTTTTCATGCTAGGGCAATAGTTTATGCATCATTTTAAAGCATTACAGTTGCACTTTATTTTGGTGTATAATTTGTGGCATAATGAATTTTTACAAAAGTTGGATAGATCGGTATATTTATTGGTACAGGTTTAAAAATGCGGTAATTCAAGGCTCCGATATGGTTGCAAATAACTTTTATAGTTTTCATGTTATAACAGTGGTTTATATATCTTTTTATTGCATTATAGTTGCCATTTGTTTTGTCATTTATGCTTCATTTTAAAGCATTATGATTGCACTTTAATATGGTATATAATTTGTAGCATAATGTGTGTTTTTACTAATTGGTGAATTTGATAGATCGGTAGAATTATTGTTCTATGTTTAATAGACGCGGTAATCTGAGGTTCCGATATGGGTGCAATTAACTTTGGCATTTTCGTGCTAGGACAGTCGTTTATGCACCATTTTAAAGCATTAAAATTGCCATTTGTTTTGGTATATAATTTATTGCATAATGTATTTTTAGAAAACGGCCAATTGGATAAATCGGTAGAATTATTTTCCCAGGTTTAAAAAAGCGGTAATTTGAGGTTCCGATATGGTTGTGAATAACTTTGACAGTTTTCATGCTATGACAGTCATTTATGCATCATTTTAAAGCATTACAGTTGCACTTTGTTTTTGTGTGTAATTTGTGGCATAATGAATTTTTACAAAAATTGGATAGATCGGTATATTTATTGGTACAGGTTTAACAATGCGGTAATTTAAGGCCCCGATATGGTTGCAATTAACTTTGGCAGTTTTCGTGCTAGGACAGTCGTTTATGCACCATTTTAAAGCATTAAAATTGCCATTTGTTTTGGTATATAATTTATTGCATAATGTATTTTTAGAAAATGGCCAATTGGATAGATCGGTAGAATTATTTTCCCAGGTTTAAAGAGGCGGTAATTTGAGGTTCCGATATGTTTGTGAATTACTTTGACAGTTTTCATGCTATGACAGTCATTTATGCATCAGTTTAGAGCATTATGATTGCACTTTAATTTGGTATATCATTTGTGGCATAATGTGTTCGTCTAAAAAATGGTCGATTTGACGGATCGGTAGAATTATTGTTCTATGTTTAAAAACGCGGTAATTTGAGGTTCCGATATGGTTGCAAATAACTTTGACAGTTTTCATGCTAGGGCATTAGTTTACGCATCATTTTAAAGCATTACAGTTGCACTTTATTTTGGTGAATAATTTGGGGCATAATGAATTTTTACAAAAATTGGATTGATCGGTATATTTATTGGTACAGGTTCAAAAATGCGGTAATTTAAGGCTCCGATATGGTTGCAAATAACTTTTATAGTTTTCATGTTATAACAGTCGTTTTTATATATTTTTATTGCATTATAGTTGCCATTTGCTTTGGTATATAATTTATTCCATAACATATTTTTGGAAAATGGCCAATTGGATAGATCGGTAGAATTATTTTCACAGCTTTAAAAACGCGGTAGTTTGAGGTTCCGATATGGCTGCAAATAACATTGACAGTTTTCACGCTATGACAGTCATTTATGCATCATTTTAAAGCATTATGATTGCACTTTAATATGGTATATCATTTGCAGCATAATGAGTATTTTTTACAAATTGGTCAATTTGATAGATCGGTGAAATTATTGTTCTATGTTTAATAAACGCAGTAATCTGAGGTTCCGATATGGTTGCAATTAACTTTGGCAGTTTTCGTGCTAGGACAGTCGTTTATGCACCATTTTAAAGCATTAAAATTGCCATTTGTTTTGGTATATAATTTATTGCATAATGTATTTTTAGAAAATGGCCAATTGGATAGATCGGTAGAATTATTTTCCCAGGTTTAAAAAGGCGGTAATTTGAGGTTCCGATATGGTTGTGAATAACTTTGACAGTTTTCATGCTATGACAGTCATTTATGCATCATTTTAAAGCATTATGATTGCACTTTAATTTGGTATATCATTTGTGGCACAATGTGTTCGTCTAAAAAATGGTCAATTTGAAGGATCGGTAGAATTATTGTTCTATGTTTAAAAACGCGGTAATTTGAGGTTCCGATATGGTTGCAAATAACTTTGACAGTTTTCATGCTAGGGCAATAGTTTATGCATCATTTTAAAGCATTACAGTTGCACTTTATTTTGGTGTATAATTTGTGGCATAATGAATTTTTACAAAAGTTGGATAGATCGGTATATTTATTGGTACAGGTTTAAAAATGCGGTAATTCAAGGCTCCGATATGGTTGCAAATAACTTTTATAGTTTTCATGTTATAACAGTCGTTTATATATCTTTTTATTGCATTATAGTTGCCATTTGTTTTGGTATATAATTTATTGCATAATATATTTTTAGAAAATTGCCAATTGGATAGATCGGTAGAATTATTTTCACAGCTTTAAAAAGGCGGTAATTTGAGGTTCCGATATAGTTGCAAATAACATTGACAGTTTTCATGCTATGACAGTCATTTATCCATCATTTTAAAGCATTATGATTGCACTTTAATATGGTATATAACTTGTAGCATAATGTGTGTTTTTACAAATTGGTCAATTTGATAGGTCGGTAGAATTATTGTTTATTTTCACAGCTTTAAAAAGGCGGTAATCTGAGGTTCCGATATGGTTGCAATTAACTTTGGCAGTTTTCGTGCTAGGACAGTCGTTTATGCACCATTTTAAAGCATTAAAATTGCCATTTGTTTTGGTATATAATTTATTGCATAATGTATTTTAAGAAAATGGCCAATTGGATAGATCGGTAGAATTATTTTCCCAGGTTTAAAAAGGCGGTAATTTGAGGTTCCGATATGGTTGCAATTAACTTTGGCAGTTTTCGTGCTAGGACAGTCGTTTATGCATCAGTTTAGAGCATTATGATTGCACTTTAATTTGGTATATCATTTGTGGCACAATGTGTTCGTCTAAAAAATGGTCAATTTGAAGGATCGGTAGAATTATTGTTCTATGTTTAAAAACGCGGTAATTTGAGGTTCCGATATGGTTGCAAATAACTTTGACAGTTTTCATGCTAGGGCGATAGTTTATGCATCATTTTAAAGCATTACAGTTGCACTTTATTTTGGTGTATAATTTGTGGCATAATGAATTTTTACAAAAGTTGGATAGATCGGTATATTTATTGGTACAGGTTTAAAAATGCGGTAATTCAAGGCTCCGATATGGTTGCAAATATCTTTTATAGTTTTCATGTTATAACAGTTGTGTATATATCTTTTTATTGCATTATAGTTGCCATTGGTTTTGGTATATAATTTATGGCATAATATATTTTTAAAAAATTGCCAATTGGATAGATCGGTAGAATTATTTTCACAGCTTTAAAAAGGCGGTAATTTGAGGTTCCGATATGGTTGCAAATAACATTGACAGTTTTGATGCTGTGACAGTCATTTATGCTTCATTTTAAAGCATTATGATTGCACTTTAATATGGTATATAATTTGTAGCATTATGTGTGTTTTTACAAATTGGTCAATTTGATAGATCGGTAGAATTATTGTTCTATGTTTAATAAAAGCAGTAATCTGAGGTTCCGATATGGTTGCAATTAACTTTGGCAGTTTCGTGCTAGGACAGTCGTTTATGCACCATTTTAAAGCATTAAAATTGCCATTTGTTTTGGTATATAATTTAATGGATAATGTATTTTAAGAAAATGGCCAATTGGATAGATCGGTAGAATTATTTTCAGAGCTTTAAAAACGCGGTAATTTGAGGTTCCGATATGGCTGCAATTAACTTTGGCAGTTTTCGTGCTAGGACAGTCGTTTATGCACCATTTTAAAGCATTAAAATTGCCATTTGTTTTGGTATATAATTTATTGCATAAAGTATTTTTAGAAAACGGCCAATTGGATAAATCGGTAGAATTATTTCCCAGGTTTAAAAACGCGGTAATTTGAGGTTCCGATATGGTTGTGAATAACTTTGACAGTTTTCATGCTATGACGGTCATTTATGCATCAGTTTAGAGCATTATGATTGCACTTTAATTTGGTATATCATTTGTGGCATAATGTGTTCGTCTAAAATATGGTCAATTTGATGGATCGGTAGAATTATGTTTTTATGTTTTACAGTTGCACTTTATTTTTGTGTATAATTTGTGGCATAATGAATTTTTACAAAAATTGGATAGATCGGTATATTTATTGGTACAGGTTTAAGAATGCGGTAATTTAAGGCCCCGATATGGTTGCAAATAACTTTTATAGTTTTCATGTTATAACAGTCGTTTATATATCTTTTTATTGCATTATAAATGCCATTTGCTTTGGTATATAATTTATTTCATAATATATTTTTGGAAAATGGCCAATTGGATAGATCGGTAGAATTATTTTCACAGCTTTAAAAACGCGGTAGTTTGAGGTTCCGATATGGCTGCAAATAACATTGACAGTTTTCACGCTATGACAGTCATTTATGCATCATTTTAAAGCATTATGATTGCACTTTAATATGGTATATCATTTGTAGCATAATGTATATTTTTACAAATTGGTCAATTTGATAGATCGGTAGAATTATTGTTCTATGTTTAATAAAAGCAGTAATCTGAGGTTCCGATATGGTTGCAATTAACTTTGGCAGTTTTCGTGCTAGGACAGTCGTTTATGCACCATTTTAAAGCATTAAAATTGCCATTTGTTTTGGTATATAATTTATTGCATAATGTATTTTAAGAAAATGGCCAATTGGATAGATCGGTAGAATTATTTTCCCAGGTTTAAAAACGCGGTAATTTGAGGTTCCGATATGGTTGTGAATAACTTTGACAGTTTTTATGCTATGACAGTCATTTATGCATCAGTTTAGAGCATTATGATTGCACTTTAATTTGGTATATCATTTGTGGCATAATGTGTTCGTCTAAAAAATGGTCAATTTGATGGATCGGTAGAATTATTGTTCTATGTTTAATAAACGCGGTAATCTGAGGTTCCGATATGGCTGCAATTAACTTTGGCAGTTTTCGTGCTAGGACAGTCGTTTATGCACCATTTTAAAGCATTAAAATTGCCATTTGTTTTGGTATATAATTTATTGCATAATGTATTTTAAGAAAATGGCCAATTGGATAGATCGGTAGAATTATTTTCCCAGGTTTAAAAACGTGGTAATTTGAGGTTCCGATATGGTTGTGAATAACTTTGACAGTTTTCATGCTATGACAGTCATTTATGCATCATTTTAAAACATTACAGTTGCACTTTGTTTTCGTGTATAATTTGTGGCATAATGAATTTTTACAAAAATTGGATAGATCGGTATATTTATTGGTACAGGCTTAAAAATGCGGTAATTTAAGGCCCCGATATGGTTGCAAATAACTTTTATAGTTTTCATGTTATAACAGTCGTTTATACATCTTTTTATTGCATTTTAGTTGCCATTTGTTTTGGTATATAATTTATTGCATAATGTATTTTCAGAAGATGGCCAATTGGATAGATCGATAGAATTATTTATTATAGAGGTTCCGATATGGTTGCAAATGCTAGGGCAATAGTTTATGCATCATTTTAAAGCATTACAGTTGCACTTTATTTTGGTGTATAATTTGTGGCATAATGAATTTTTACAAAAGTTGGATAGATCGGTATATTTATTGGTACAGGTTTAAAAATGCGGTAATTCAAGGCTCCGATATGGTTGCAAATAACTTTTATAGTTTTCATGTTATAACAGTCGCTTATATATCTTTTTATTGCATTATAGTTGCCATTTGTTTTGGTATATAATTTATTGCATAATATATTTTTAGAAAATTGCCAATTGGATAGATCGGTAGAATTATTTTCACAGCTTTAAAAAGGCGGTAATTTGAGGTTCCGATATGGTTGCAAAAAACATTATTTATTATTATTATTTATTATTTATTAATAGATTTCAAAATATTGTTTTTACATATTCATTGTTTACAATTATTTGAAGGATTTTTTTTTTATTTTAATCTATATAGGCTTTACGTTATATATATGTGTTAGCCTGATTGGCCTAAATATTTTAGGATTTAGTTATTTTACAAAAATAAAATACAATATTAAATATAATTTTTTTTTTTAAATAATACTTGTTAATATGTATATTAAGTCTATGCATTGAATTCATTTGCAATTAACATACGATACCTTAATGCTGATTCAGTATATTTATAGAGAGAATAAAAATTAGAGCCATTTAGTAAATTTAGAACTTCGTATAAGTAAAGGTGAATTTTCCCAAAGAAGTATTTCCTAATGTCTTTATAAATTGGACAAACACCTATAAAGTGGTAGGTGTTCTCCACTTCATCTAAATTACACATAGTACAGCTGCTATCTATATTTGTACAGTAAGCTCTTCCATTTAAATTAAGTAAACCACATCTCACTTTCATAAGCAGGCAAGTAGCACGAGTTGAATATTCTGCAGCAAAAATAGGGATAACATTATAATTGAGTAGGGAATACATATCATGATGAGAGTTCTCTGCGCTTAGTACATATTCACCGTGTTCTTTTGTTTTCATTAGCTCAACTATTATATTACTGTATGTACAAAGAGGGTTATTGTTATTTTCAGGTATAAATTGTAGGGATCGACTGATAAGTGTCCACTCGTTAGCCCAGAAAACATTTTGTGATATGACAGATTGTGCAAGGATACGTGGTAACCTTTGTGAATGCATATTTAGTACTTTATTTATATATGCAAAATGGAGTTTTAGAGTCGAAATATATAAAGAGTCCAGACCAGTTTCTAGATGTAACATGTAGTTTGGCGTTGTGCGAGGTAGATATAGCATCTTTTTAATAAAAAATCTGAAGAGTTTTTCGACTATATCATATTTGGTATAGCCCCAGATTTGGGCGGCATAAAACATTATGCACCGAGAAGCAGATTGAAATATTTTTAGTTTATTGTTTTTGGAGATTTTAGGGTTATTAATATATTTAGGCCACGTAGTATTAATAGCCAATTTGGAAGCTGAAAGTTTATTTTTTAAATGGTTATTGAAAGAAAGATTGAAATTAATATCAACTCCCAGATATTTGTAGCTATTGACTATTTCCACATCTTCATCTCCATAGTGCCATTTCAATGATCTTGAGATTCTCGGACTTGAACGAAATACAATTATCTTTGATTTTGTTAGGTTAGCTTTTAAACACCAGATTTGGCAGTATTTATGTAATGCATTTATCATTTTTTGAAGAGCTGGTGGGGAGTCAGATAGGATAACAATATCGTCGGCGTAAAGAAGAATCTTAATAGTTATACCAGCAACATTAACACCACATGGAAGTTCATCAGCCAGATCATTCACATACAAAGAGAATAAAATTGGAGTAAGGATGCACCCTTTTTTACACCAGTATCAAAAATAAAAGAGTCAGAAAAAGAGTCACCGTCCCAAATACAACTTGAGGTGTTTTTGTAGGAGTTTTGCAAAATTCTTATTATTTTGGATGACAGTCCCATACACGACAGTTTATAAAATAAACTATTTCTGGGAATTGTGTCAAAAGCACATGAAAAATCCACAAAAAAGGCGTATGTGTTATTTCCATTCAGTTTGTTCAGGTTTACAATGTTAACCAGGTTAAAAATGTTATCAACAGTGGAATAGTTATTTCTGAAGCCAGCTTGATATTCCTTCAATATGTTGTTCACCTCAATCCATTCAGTTATTCTATTCAGCAAAATTGAGCTAAAAATTTTACAAATAGTGTTAATTAAAGATAGCCCCCGATAGTTAGATGTAACATCAGGATCACCTTTTTTATATAAAGGTATTAAAATAGATTTGCGAAAACTGGAGGGAATAGTCTCATATAAAAATATTTTATTGTAGAGGGTTAGTAGTAAGTTAATGAAGCAACCAGGAGCATATTTGTAAAACTCGTAAGCTATACCATCTTCACCAGGAGACTTGTTTGATTTTAGTTTTTTCAGAACAGATACAATTTCACAGTGTTCAATTGGTGAATCCAAAAAGGGGTTGGTGATGTAAGGCATGGACCACAAAATTGGTTGATTATTTGCAGAATTTTGTAGCAGTGAACTAAAATAAGTTAGGAAGTCTTCTGCTTTCAGGTTGCCCGTAGTATTAGGTTTGTAAGATTTCATAGAATTTGATAAACTCCACCATTCACTACAATTCCTTACTCTATGTAGTAAACTTAAATTTTTATTGTAGTATTCGAGTTTCTTGTTGTTACACAATCTTATATATTTCTGTTTAGCGCATAAGTAACTTATTTTATCAACATTTGTATGATTTTTTCTGAAGTGCTTAAGTGCATTTAACATATGGTTTCGGTAGCGGAAACATTTCCAGTCAAACCATTTCTGTTGGGTTCAAAAATCTTTTTATTTGATGTTAACACAGCGGCTTGTTTTATTTTCGATGTAATTAAACTAACGATATCATCAATGGGAATATCGGATTGAAGATCAATGTTTGTAGATAGTACTGTGATATTCTCCACATATTTCGCCAAATGTTTGCTATCCCAGCGTAATTTATTTATAGTGGATTTTACATTATTTATATTATTAATAGGACATTTTATTTTCAAACATAAAGGCATGTGGTCTGAGTATGGTTTGGATGAAATAGCAAAGTCATCAACATATTGGAGAAAACTATGTGAGCATATAAAGTAATCAATGACAGAATTGCCCATTACACCGCAAAAACTATACTCTCCATCTGCATCGCCATCAGTCCTACCGTTAAGTATGATACCACCTACGTTTTCCACAAAATCCATAAGTTTTTTACCCTGAGTATTATATATTTTGTCTTTAGAGCATCTATATTCTCGAATATTGGGAAATTTTTGTAAAAAATGTTCATCCACAAATTGTTCATCAGAAATTCTCGCATTTAGATCTCCAAAAACGCAGAAGTTTGTTGGATTAAGATCATACATTAACTTTTCAAGTGCATCCATATCCGATTGCCAGTTTGAACAGTTCAGATACCTTGGTATTAAATAATATAAACATTTACCAAACTTAGCAGATAGTACTACACTATCATTTATATTTTGAAACTTAAAATGGAATTGGCTTTGTAACTCTTTTTTGAATCCATATAGACACCCACCGCTTGCTCGACTAGCTCTTTGAGTTTTCTTCGCAGGAATCCATTGTAGGCAATAATTTTTGAAATAGGTTGTATACAGATATTGGTTTTCAGATAATACATGTGTTTCAAACAGGAAAAATAATTCAAACATATTTATATAAGATATAAAATTACCGAATTTTATTGAATTCGCTAAATTAGCTACATTATACGACAATAAATGGCATTTACTAAATTGCTATTGAGTTGATGGGGCTTGCATAGGTGTATCCTCCCTGACAGAAATTGCCACAGGATAATTGCTTTCTGACAATATTTTTTCCAAGAATTCAGCATTAATCTTTGAGGATGCCATTATCTTTCCACCAGACCATATATACTTTCGATCGTCTATAAAAATACAAAATTCACCCAGTCTTACTTTGACCGATTTATTCCTGTTTGTAATATTTCTGCTTAACTGTCGTAAGTTATAACGTACATTTTGTTCATCCTCAGTATAATCCTTATGTATGAATATATTTTGGCCAGATAATTTAGATTTGGCGGCAATTATATTGTACGCTTGAAGACTCGTCTCTAATGTGAAACAAACTGATCTCCCCCGGAGAACAAACGAGTTGTTACTATGTGAACATTGACATTTAGTACATCCGTACATAGTTTTATAAACTCAGTCTTAACAGAATTTGCAGTTCTTCCATTTAAGCCGGAGACAATGATATTTGGTGAACGACATTTTCGATCAATAAACTCAAGACGGGATGTTAATTTTTTAATATCATTTTTTAGTTTTAAATTTTCTTCCTTTAATTCCTCAAAATCCATCTTAAGTGCAACTAAATCAGCCTTCCTTGTTACATCTTTTAATTTATCATCCAACAGACTACATAATTTATCCCAGAAGGATGCATCTTGAGGATTAATTGGGTTGTCAGTTTGCATGTTATCAGAGCTTACAAATTTTTTATTATTATTTCTTGCGGTGTAATCTGGTGATGTTAAATGTATAGATCTCTTATTATTCATTTGATCCGCAGCATACTTTTAGGCATACTCAGTAATTAAATAAACTTGGCAGCACTTTATATGTATGTATACTAGACAGATGTTAATTAAATGGCAGCAAAACAAAACAATATACAAAGCAAATGTGTGATAGTTGATTATAATTTAATGATCCCCACCTTAGTATTATAATATAATGAGAGTGATGGGACCAATATAATATACTACTATTCACGATTAAAGTTGTTTCAGTTCTTCCCTAGTGGTATTATCAATGATTCAATAGTGAGACACCGGCCGTGAGCAGCAACACATCAATTGTAAGATTATGGGGAAAACAATTACTATCAGTAGTAAGGCAGCTTAGTGACATTCCACACAGTATTCCCGAACAGCATACGTTGAATTTATTAATACTGCTAATTTCTGAACCAGATTTATAAATTTTTTTTTTGTTATTAATATTTTATTTTATTATTTTAACGCAGAAAAATTTTTTTACTTTTTGACACTTCAAAAACAATGTTGCAAAAAACATTGACAGTTTTCATGCTATGACAGTCATTTATGCATCATTTTAAAGCATTATGATTGCACTTTAATATGGTATATAATTTGTAGCATAATGTGTGTTTTTACAAATTGGTCAATTTGATAGATCGGTAGAATTATTGTTCTATGTTTAAAAACGCGGTAATTTGAGGTTCCGATATGGTTGCAAATAACTTTGACAGTTTTCATGCTAGGGCAATAGTTTATGCATCATTTTAAAGCATTACAGTTGCACTTTATTTTGGTGTATAATTTGTGGCATAATGAATTTTTACAAAAGTTGGATAGATCGGTATATTTATTGGTACAGGTTTAAAAATGCGGTAATTCAAGGCTCCGATATGGTTGCAAATAACTTTTATAGTTTTCATGTTATAACAGTCATTTATATATCTTTTTATTGCATTATAGTTGCCATTTGTTTTGGTATATAATATATTGCATAATATATTTTTAGAAAATTGCCAATTGGATAGATCGGTAGAATTATTTTCACAGCTTTAAAAAGGCGGTAATTTGAGGTTCCGATATGGCTGTGAATTACTTTGACAGTTTTCATGCTATGACAGTCATTTATGCATCAGTTTAGAGCATTATGATTGCACTTTCATTTGGTATATCATTTGTGGCATAATGTGTTCGTCTAAAAAATGGTCAATTTGATGGATCGGTAGAATTATTGTTCTATGTTTAAAAACGCGGTAATTTGAGGTTCCGATATGGTTGCAAATAACTTTGACAGTTTTCATGCTAGGGAAATAGTTTATGCATCATTTTAAAGCATTACAGTTGCACTTTATTTTGGTGTATAATTTGTGGCATAATGAATTTTTACAAAAGTTGGATAGATCGGTATATTTATTGGTACAGGTTAAAAAATGCGGTAATTCAAGGCTCCGATATGGTTGCAAATAACTTTTATAGTTTTCATGTTATAACAGTCGTTTATATATCTTTTTATTGCATTATAGTTGCCATTTGTTTTGGTATATAATTTATTGCATAATATATTTTTAGAAAATTGCCAATTGGATAGATCGGTAGAATTATTTTCACAGCTTTAAAAAGGTGGTAATTTGAGGTTGCGATATGGTTGCAAATAACATTGACAGTTTTCATGCTATGACAGTCATTTATGCTTCATTTTAAAGCATTATGATTGCACTTTAATATGGTATATAATTTGTAGCATAATGTGTGTTTTTACTAATTGGTGAATTTGATAGATCGGTAGAATTATTGTTCTATGTTTAATAAACGCGGTAATCTGAGGTTCCGATATGGCTGCAATTAACTTTGGCAGTTTTAGTGCTAGGACAGTCGTTTATGCACCATTTTAAAGCATTAAAATTGCCATTTGTTTTGGTATATAATTTATTGCATAATGTATTTTTAGAAAACGGCCAACTGGATAAATCGGTAGAATTATTTTCCCAGGTTTAAAAACGCGGTAATTTGAGGTTCCGATATGGTTGTGAATAACTTTGACAGTTTTCATGCTATGACAGTCATTTATGCATCATTTTAAAGCATTACAGTTGCACTTTGTTTTCGTGTATAATTTGTGGCATAATGAATTTTTACAAAAATTGGATAGATCGGTATATTTATTGGTACAGGCTTAAAAATGCGGTAATTTAAGGCCCCGATATGGTTGCAAATAACTTTTATAGTTTTCATGTTATAACAGTCGTTTATACATCTTTTTATTGCATTTTAGTTGCCATTTGTTTTGGTATATAATTTATTGCATAATGTATTTTCAGAAGATGGCCAATTGGATAGATCGATAGAATTATTTATTATAGAGGTTCCGATATGGTTGCAAGTGCTAGGGCAATAGTTTATGCATCATTTTAAAGCATTACAGTTGCACTTTATTTTGGTGTATAATTTGTGGCATAATGAATTTTTACAAAAGTTGGATAGATCGGTATATTTATTGGTACAGGTTTTTGGTATATGGTTGCAAATAACTTTTATAGTTTTCATGTTATAACAGTCGTTTATATGTCTTTTTATTGCATTATAGTTGCCATTTGTTTTGGTATATAATTTATTGCATAATATATTTTTAGAAAATTGCCAATTGGATAGATCGGTAGAATTATTTTCACAGCTTTAAAAAGGCGGTAATTTGAGGTTCCGATATGGTTGCAAAAAACATTGACAGTTTTCATGCTATGACAGTAATTTATGCATCATTTTAAAGCATTATGATTGCACTTTAATATGGTATATAATTTGTAGCATAATGTGTGTTTTTACAAATTGGTCAATTTGATAGATCGGTAGAATTATTGTTCTATGTTTAAAAACGCGGTAATTTGAGGTTCCGATATGGTTGCAAATAACTTTGACAGTTTTCATGCTAGGGCAATAGTTTATGCATCATTTTAAAGCATTACAGTTGCACTTTATTTTGGTGTATAATTTGTGGCATAATGAATTTTTACAAAAGTTGGATAGATCGGTATATTTATTGGTACAGGTTTAAAAATGCGGTAATTCAAGGCTCCGATATGGTTGCAAATAACTTTTATAGTTTTCATGTTATAACAGTCGTTTATATATCTTTTTATTGCATTATAGTTGCCATTTGTTTTGGTATATAATATATTGCATAATATATTTTTAGAAAATGGCCAATTGGATAGATCGGTAGAATTATTTTCACAGCTTTAAAAAGGCGGTAATTTGAGGTTCCGATATGGCTGTGAATTACTTTGACAGTTTTCATGCTATGACAGTCATTTATGCATCAGTTTAGAGCATTATGATTGCACTTTCATTTGGTATATCATTTGTGGCATAATGTGTTCGTCTAAAAAATGGTCAATTTGATGGATCGGTAGAATTATTGTTCTATGTTTAAAAACGCGGTAATTTGAGGTTCCGATATGGTTGCAAATAACTTTGACAGTTTTCATGCTAGGGCATTAGTTTACGCATCATTTTAAAGCATTACAGTTGCACTTTATTTTGGTGTATAATTTGTGGCATAATGAATTTTTACAAAAATTGGATAGATCGGTATGTTTATTGGTACAGGTTTAAAAATGCGGTAATTCAAGGCTCCGATATGGTTGCAAATAACTTTTATAGTTTTCATGTTATAACAGTCGTTTATATATCTTTTTATTGCATTATAGTTGCCATTTGCTTTGGTATATAATTTATTCCATAATATATTTTTGGAAGATGGCCAATTGGATAGATCGGTAGAATTATTTTCACAGCTTTAAAAACGCGGTAGTTTGAGGTTCCGATATGGCTGCAAATATCATTGACAGTTTTCACGCTATGATAGTCATTTATGCATCATTTTAAAGCATTATGATTGCACTTTAATATGGTATATCATTTGTAGCATAATGTGTATTTTTACAAATTGGTCAATTTGATAGATCGGTAGAATTATTGTTCTATGTTTAATAAACGCAGTAATCTGAGGTTCCGATATGGTTGCAATTAACTTTGACAGTTTTCATGCTATGACAGTCATTTATGCATCATTTTAAAGCATTATGATTGCACTTTAATTTGGTATATCATTTGTGGCATAATGTGTTCGTCTAAAAAATGGTCAATTTGAAGGATCGGTAGAATTATTGTTCTATGTTTAAAAACGCGGTAATTTGAGGTTCCGATATGGTTGCAAATAACTTTGACAGTTTTCATGCTAGGGCAATAGTTTATGCATCATTTTAAAGCATTACAGTTGCACTTTATTTTGGTGTATAATTTGTGGCATAATGAATTTTTACAAAAGTTGGATAGATCGGTATATTTATTGGTACAGGTTTAAAAATGCGGTAATTCAAGGCTCCGATATGGTTGCAAATATCTTTGGCAGTTTCCATGTTATAACAGTCGTTTATATATCTATTTATTGCATTATAGTTGCCATTTGTTTTGGTATATAATTTATTGCATAATATGTTTTTAGAAAATTGCCAATTGAATAGATCGGTAGAATTATTTTCACAGCTTTAAAAAGGCGGTAATTTGAGGTTCCGATATGGTTGCAAATAACATTGACAGTTTTCATGCTATGACAGTCATTTATGCATTATGATTGCACTAAAGCATTATGATTGCACTTTAATATGGTATATAATTTGTAGCATAATGTGTGTTTTTACAAATTGGTCAATTTGATAGATCGGTAGAATTATTGTTCTATGTTTAATAAAAGCAGTAATCTGAGGTTCCGATATGGTTGCAATTAACATTGGCAGTTTTCGTGCTAGGACAGTCGTTTATGCACCATTTTAAAGCATTAAAATTGCCATTTGTTTTGGTATATAATTTATTGCATAATGTATTTTAAGAAAATGGCCAATTGGATAGATCGGTAGAATTATTTTCCCAGGTTTAAAAAGGCGGTAATTTGAGGTTCCGATATGGTTGTGAATAATTTTGACAGTTTTCATGCTATGACAGTCATTTATGCATCAGTTTAGAGCATTATGATTGCACTTTAATTTGGTATATCATTTGTGGCATAATGTGTTCGTCTAAAAAATGGTCAATTTGATGGATCGGTAGAATTATTGTTCTATGTTTAAAAACGCGGTAATTTGAGGTTCCGATATGGTTGCAAATAACTTTGACAGTTTTCATGCTAGGGCAATAGTTTATGCATCATTTTAAAGCATTACAGTTGCACTTTATTTTGGTGTATAATTTGTGGCATAATGAATTTTTACAAAAGTTGGATAGATCGGTATATTTATTGGTACAGGTTTAAAAATGCGGTAATTCAAGGCTCCGATATGGTTGCAAATAACTTTTATAGTTTTCATGTTATAACAGTCGTTTATATATCTTTTTATTGAATTATAGTTGCCATTTGTTTTGGTATATAATTTCTTGCATAATATATTTTTAGAAAATTGCCAATTGAATAGATCGGTAGAATTATTTTCACAGCTTTAAAAAGGCGGTAATTTGAGGTTCCGATATGGTTGCAAATAACATTGACAGTTTTCATGCTATGACAGTCATTTATGCATCATTTTAAAGCATTATGATTGCACTTTAATATGGTATATAATTTGTAGCATAATGTGTGTTTTTACAAATTGGTCAATTTGATAGATCGGTAGAATTATTGTTCTATGTTTAATAAAAGCAGTAATCTGAGGTTCCGATATGGTTGCAATTAACTTTGGCAGTTTTCGTGCTAGGACAGTCGTAATGCACCATTTTAAAGCATTAAAATTGCCATTTGTTTTGGTATATAATTTATTGCATAATGTATTTTAAGAAAATGGCCAATTGGATAGATCGGTAGAATTATTTTCCCAGGTTTAAAAAGGCGGTAATTTGAGGTTCCGATATGGTTGTGAATAATTTTGACAGTTTTCATGCTCTGACAGTCATTTATGCATCAGTTTAGAGCATTATGATTGCACTTTAATTTGGTATATCATTTGTGGCATAATGTGTTCGTCTAAAAAATGGTCAATTTGATGGATCGGTAGAATTATTGTTCTATGTTTAAAAACGCGGTAATTTGAGGTTCCGATATGGTTGCAAATAACTTTGACAGTTTTCATGCTAGGGCAATAGTTTATGCATCATTTTAAAGCATTACAGTTGCACTTTATTTTGGTGTATAATTTGTGGCATAATGAATTTTTACAAAAGTTGGATAGATCGGTATATTTATTGGTACAGGTTTAAAAATGCGGTAATTCAAGGCTCCGATATGGTTGCAAATAACTTTTATAGTTTTCATGTTATAACAGTCGTTTATATATCTTTTTATTGAATTATAGTTGCCATTTGTTTTGGTATATAATTTCTTGCATAATATATTTTTAGAAAATTGCCAATTGAATAGATCGGTAGAATTATTTTCACAGCTTTAAAAAGGCGGTAATTTGAGGTTCCGATATGGTTGCAAATAACATTGACAGTTTTCATGCTATGACAGTCATTTATGCATCATTTTAAAGCATTATGATTGCACTTTAATATGGTATATAATTTGTAGCATAATGTGTGTTTTTACAAATTGGTAAATTTGATAGATCGGTAGAATTATTGTTCTATGTTTAATAAAAGCAGTAATCTGAGCTTCCGATATGGCTGCAATTAACTTTGGCTGTTTTCGTGTTATGACAGTCGTTTATGCACCATTTTAAAGCACTAAAATTGCCGTTTGTTTTGGTATATAATTTATTGCATAATGTATTTTTAGAAAACGGCCAATTGGATAAATCGGTAGAATTATTTTCCCAGGTTTAAAAACGCGGTAATTTGAGGTTCCGATATGGTTGTGAATGACTTTGACAGTTTTCATGCTATGACAGTCATTTATGCATCATTTTAAAGCATTACAGTTGCACTTTGTTTTGGTGTATAATTTGTGGCATAATGAATTTTTACAAAAATTGGATAGATCGGTATATTTATTGGTACAGGTTTAAAAATGCGGTAATTTAAGGCCCCGATGTGGTTGCAAATAACTTTTATAGTTTTCATGTTATAACGGTCGTTTATACATCTTTTTATTGCATTATAGTTGCCATTTGCTTTGGTGTATAATTTATTTCATAATGTATTTTTAGAAAATGGCCAATTGGATAGATCGATAGAATTATTTTCCCAGGTTTAAAAAAGCGGTAATTTGAGGTTCCGATGTGGTTGTGAATAACTTTGACAGTTTTCATGCTATGACAGTCATTTATGCATCATTTTAAAGCATTATGATTGCACTTTAATTTGATATATCAGTAGTATGGAACTGGGGAGGCAGATGAAAATCTGCCTCCCCATTTGTTTTCAGTGAAGAAGAAAATATTTTTTTTTGAAATTGTGGGGAAGAAAATATTTTTTGTAAAATTGCAAACTTGCAGAATGGGAAGAAAATATTTTTTTTTAAATTGTGGGGAAGAAAATATTTTTTGTAAAATTGCAAACTTGCAGAATGGGAAGAAAATATTTTTTTTTTGAAATTGTGGGGAAGAAAATATTTTTTTTAATTGCAAACTTGCAGAATGGGAAGAAATTATTTTTAGTGAAAAAAATACAACAATAAACACCACAAAACATTGAAGTTTCACTTTGAATTCGCATATTATTGTAGACAAATGTTTTAGAATTTCGATTTAAAAATGAAATAAATGGTTTAATTGGAGGTTGACCTGCAGAACAAAAAAATTCTGCTGGTTTATTTTCAGGAAAGTAAAAAGCGACCCAATGCTGTCCAGGTTTATAAGATGGATCAATGTTGGCTATGTGAAATGAAGGTTTCGCAATAGGTGTTTTGGGTAATTTATTACTGGGGAAAACTCCTTTAAATTTATATTTTGTACAATTATTTGAATTTAAAGTATTTATAATATTTATTGAGTTCATAGCGTTTGAATTATAGAGCGAGACTTATCAATTTCCAGTATACTATCAAATTCGCAATATACTAAACAGGTAATTGCCTCCGTAATCGGTTTTCCAAAACGTCCTTCTATTCGAATAGTTCCTTGATTTATTAAATTTCCACAATTAGAGTTATTATTATGATCTGGTGTTAAATCGAAAGATAGTAAAAAATATCCGTTATCAAATAGTTCTTTTGTTATTTGATGACCTTTATCGAAACGATGAATTCCAGTTCCTTTAAATATTGTTTGATAACCTCGAGTGCTTATTATTCCACCATTATTATAATTAAATTCAATAGGCTGTGCTGGAAATTGTACTCCATTAACAACCAAATTAAATCTTTGTAAATTAAAATGTTGAAAGTTATATGGATTTTCTTTTCTATCTCCAGTATATGCTTTGTTAGATACCATTCCAAAAATTAAAAAGTTTGGTAATTGCCCAAGTACAACATTATCCAGAGATAATGAATGGTTTCCAGGATGTATAGTGAATGTCTTCATTTCTACTCTTTTATATGGGTAAATTGCATTTTTTGATTGTAATACATTATGATGTGCCATTAAAATATTATTATTAATAACAAGGTGATTTATGTATAAATTAGCTTCATGTATTTTTATTTGAGATTCATTTTTATCTCCATCTAATATATAGAAATCAGGCTTCTTCAAATTTAATGTAACCTTAAGATCAACATTATTAAGTAAATATTTTTGTTGATTACAAACATCTATATGAAGTTTTCCAAAAGGCTCTACTTTTTTTCCATCTTTGAATAGTTTTTTTCTTTTGTCCAATCCAGGGTTTTCTTTTTCAATTAATGAATTAATTTTATTCATATCAGCAGTCCAACCACATGATTCGAGATGTGTAGATCTAGCATCATTTCCATAATTTAACAGTGTTTCCATATATGCTCTATAGTGATAATTATTGTCGGGTTGGGATACATTTTTATTGTTAAGATGAACTACACAATTTCTAAATAAGGAGTGTAATAGGTTATTAACAACACCTCCATTTCCTTTAAATTCAACCACCAGTCTCAGATAAATACTATTAAGATCTCTATATGTTTCACCATTCCCCAATAATACAAATTCTATAGTACTAGAGTTGTCCAATGAAGCAATTGGATTATAACATATTTCCTCTGTTTGAATTGGAGGAGATTCAAATAAATCCAATTCACTTTTCATACATTCTATAAATCCAGACATTTTAAGTTTCCAAAAATATCTTTTAACTTCTTTCCTTTACAACGTTTGAATTTATTATGTGGATTTTGTTTTAAACGTTTAAGTTTTATAGGATTTCCTTTGCCTTTCTGCATTGTTTTTATTTTTTCAATAGTAGCATCTTTAATATTATTTATCACTTTTCTCCCTTGATTAAATAGAATATCTTTTACTGGTTTTGTTCCGATTTCCTCCAAAATTTCTTTTCCAATATCTAATGACTTATTTTTTAAATAATTTAATCCTGTCCTCAAGAATGGTTTCAGGTGTGAGAAGAGAGATGAAAACAGTGATCCAATACCACGCCCATATTGTACAATTCTTGGTGTATGATATATTTCACCAATGTTTTGTATATTATTTCCAGATTGATTAATGTAGTAATTTGTATACAACACATCCATGGTTATATTAAAAATGGTTTATCTGTTAAGTGTATAGTTATTATATATATTTTTTGAAGTGTAAAGTACAATAGACTGGAATATATTTCTCTAAAGCAATATCTTTTCCTTCATCATTTCGAATCATTATGGATATATCATTAATATAGAAAGTTTCAATAGGATAATAATCTATTCTATTAAAATGAATATAATTTTTTAATGATGATGTTGAAAATATTTTCAAACATTTAGTTTTTTGCTCCCCACATGCCGAGGTTTAATAATATCTGTGTAAATAAATACAATTTCGTTTACATCAGTTGAATCAACTTTATTAAAATAACGCGAAATGTTACTGCAAAATTTATTTAACGAGTTTTCCAAAATATTATGTGTGGTCGATAAAATAGAATCGTTCCTGTCATTCTTCAATTCTTGATTTAAATCTTTTCTATCACTTCCTGATTCTTTGGTGATAACTTGAGCATTACGTTCTACGTTCACTTTATTTAAGCTTTTGTTGACTTTTTCTTTTAATGATACGTTAGTTTGTGGAGTATTATTTGTTGTATTATTAATACTTAAATTTGTTTCCTTCTCATTTGATGAATCCATAAGTTCCTTAAATTTTGATTTAATGTTATCATGTTCAGTAGTACTCAACTTTGATATTGTCGTTACTTCATGTTTTGAAGTCTTATCCAAATTTGAAATATTTCGCTTTTTACGTTTTATAATATTTTTATCAATTATATCATGTTTATTAATTAATGTAAATGAAATATCTGATAATCCTACAATCCATTCACCATTTAAGTTTAACGATTGTTTTAACAAGTTTGTAAACGTACTTGGAGAGTTGTTATAAATATGCACTGAATCATTACTTAATAAAGTAACATAAATATTATTTTCTTCTATACTTGAAGCCATCTTTAGATTAAATGATTGAAAAATTTGTTGACTGCAATACATATATGTTTAAGTTATGCACTAATATCATTTCGATGAATCCATGAATTGTACTCCTTTCCAAATCCTAACCATTTTACAAATAATTTTTCCCCACGACGCTTTAACACCTTTTCGACCAAAAAAATGTTTGGAACTTTAGTTTTTAATAATTCTTCCTCATAAAATCCGCCTTTTATTATATTTCCATTTAGATCAACAAGCTGGTAGGTTATAGGATTTGTAACATAAATTTTGTTTACTTTAAAAACTTCTGAAGACCAATTTGGTGTATAACCTTTTTCAAAAACATTTTTATATTTGCTTATTCGAACAAAATCATTTATATTATATTTTCCTTTTTTGAAAATTTTTAAGTTGTTGTACACACTTCTTAAAAGTTTTTCTTCATTTATGTTATTAACTGAATTGGGTGTTGTTTTTATAGAACGATGATAAGAGGAGTTATATACTTTCAATAATTTATCTAATATATATATCCATTTATAATTTCCTTGCATACTAAATTGTTTCCACATTTTATTTTTTAATGTTCTATTAAATCGCTCTACTATTGATGCCTTCATATTGGAATAGGTATGATAATGATTAATGTTAAGTTCTTTCATAAGAGCTTTAAAGTGTTTATTATAAAATTCTTTTCCTTGATCTGAATGTATATTTTTGGGAGATTTTCCTTTATTTAATTTTACAATATGTTTTAATGCTTTCGATATTTCTATTCCAGTTTTAGTTTTTAATGGTAATGCATATGCATACTTTGAAAATACATCAATTACAGTAAGCATATATTTAAAACCTTTATTATATTTTGCAAATGGTATCATCTCCACCAAGTCTATTTGCCATGTATCTAAAATGCCCCTTTGTATAAATCGACGTCGTTTAAAGTTTTTTCTTGCTTGATGATGAAGCTCATTGACGAGACTTTGTTTACTCATATTTATAATAAGAATGTATTGCTTTGATTCATTTCAATGTTATTTATGAAAGTGTAAACATGTTTCATCAGTTTATATATCCATTCACAATGATGGTTTGTGGTCCCTCAGGATGTGGAAAATCTTCATTTATTTTAAATTTGTTAAAAAATCAACACTTAATATCTAAAGATATAGATCGAATCATATGGAGTTTTGCTGAAAAAAATTCACTACCCAAAATTGAAAATGTAGAGTTTATCGAAGGAATTCCCGAAAATTTTGTTACTAATGATAAAGAATAAACTTTAATAATATTGGATGATTTAATGCTTCAAACATCTAATAAAAAAATTTGTGAACTCTTTACTAAGGGATCTCATCATAGAAACTTATCTGTAATATTAGTAACACAAAA
Source organism: Lucilia sericata (assembly GCF_015586225.1). Lineage (NCBI taxonomy): Eukaryota > Metazoa > Arthropoda > Insecta > Diptera > Calliphoridae > Lucilia > Lucilia sericata. The sequence continues at coordinate 11,802 of NW_023996275.1, read as the reverse complement.
CATTTTCCATAAAGGTGCTTAGTCCAGAGATATTTCATTAAATTCAAAATATGTAGTAATGTTTAAAAATCCGAGAGACAAGTTACAGTTTCAACATTTAGCTCGTCAAGTATATCCTGAAAATTCAAAACCTTTGGTTGATGTATATAATAAATGTACACAACATGCTCATGGTTATTTATTACTAGACCTTACTCAACAAATACACAACGCCTTAAGATTTAGATCTGATATATTCAATAATAGTCATTACTCAATATTTGCAAATATAAATAATGACCTCCAATCTAAAATTATTAAAGGAGAACAAACATATTCTTTATGTTCTTAAAAAAGCAGAGCCTAAACTAAGAAATGCGATACTAAAACATGTTGATGATGTGGTCATAAAAACTATATATGAAATTCTTTTTAACGTCATCAACAAAAATCATAAAATAAATAGAACAGTTTTTGATAAAATAAAACCATATAAGAATACTATTAGAAAAGTTTGTTCCTCACAAACCTCTTTGAAACAAAAGAGGAAACATCTTATTCAAAAAGGTGGATTTTTACCAGTCATAATTTCTTCAGTATTAAGTGGAGTCATTGGAAAAATTTTAGAAAATGTCAAATAATTTATCAAAACTTATTGTCCTCAATCCATCAACGTATGATAAATTTAAAATAAAAACTATGGATTCTGATTTTCTACCTCGAAAGCTTTTACCAATATATGGATCGCATACACTCAAAGATATCAACAAATGGTACTATATTAAACAAGAACTGTCTAAATATTTGATTGGAAAGCAAAAAACATCTTATCAGAGTACAAGTAAAACAATGAATAATTTACGTGATAATGAAACTCAAACAAAAAAAATATATAAAAAACATATTGAAACTCAAACAATGAAACCAGAATCAAGCAGTATTGGAATACAGACTAATATAAATTTACCAGAGGATGTTTATTCTAATAATGATATTGATGATCAAGTTGATATGGATACAACAATACAAAAATTCAACCCAACTTCTGCATCTTCAGTAGCTAAACGACTTAAACATTTTTCCAATAAAAGTTCACCAAAAATAAGAATACTATCAAAAGATGAAAATCATAAAAATTTGAAGCAATCAATTTTACCATATCAGTATTCTCCTCGTGTAACTAGAAATCGGAAAAAACTAGATTATGAAGTTAATGATGTACAATGGCAAAACGTTTAAAATAAAACACATTTAATAATATTAAAAATTATATAAAAATTGTTTTATTATTATTACTTACATACTAATTATAATTTAATTTTTAAAATCAAACATCTATGTTCATTAAATAATCATCATCAGATGAATATTTTAAAAATTCTACATAATCATTATCTATATTCATGAAAATATCATCGTCCTCGTCCATAAAAAAGGTGTCAAAATTATGTTGAAGTTTATAATGTCCACGGGCATATGTATTTATTTCGTCGGCCGCAATAATTCTTTTGTCATCTGCATAACTCAAAACTACTTTATACAACTTCTGTGTATACAGCTGGTGAAACTTTGATCTAAATGTATTCATTGAATCATAAATAATCTTTTTTTCAAATAATGTTTTTTTATAATCTACAATTGATAAATTTTCCATACAAGACTTTTTTACTCCTTTAGATTTTTTCACCTCTTTTATGCCAACTGTTTTATATGAATACATTTTAGACCGAAGTCCCACAAACTCTTTCATAATTATACCCTACACCACTTTAGTGGGGAGGGTATATTGGATTTGTGCTGATGTTTGTAACATACAAAAATATTCGTCCTAGACCCACCTTAAAGTATACCAATCGGCTTAGAATCGTTTTCTGAGTCGATTAAGCTATGTCCGTCCGTCCGTCTGGCTGGCTGGCTGGCTGTCCATGTAAACCTTGTGCGCAAGGTACAGGTCGCAATTTTCAAGATAATTGGATGAAATTTGGCACGCACGTTTTATTTGACCCAAGGACGAAGCCTATTGAAAATGGTTAAAATCGGTCCATTATTTCACCTAGCCCCCATACAACAGAACCCCCGAAAAGGGCTTCTGAGCTCATAATTATGTTATATATACAGATATATCGATAAAATACGGCACAACTAAGTTTTATAGAAGTCTTGATGACCCTGCCAAATTTCATAAAGATCGGGCCACATTTGACCCTAGCTCCCATACAAAGTCCCCTTCAGAAAGTTACTTGAATGTCCCAAATTAACTTATAAACACAAATATCGCGATGAAATTCAGCACAATAAAATATTATGTCAATATAAATATATTCACAAAATTTTATCGGGCTTGGTCCATATTTGCCCCTAGCCCCCATATAAAGCCTCTTTCAGAAAATTAGTTTTTCATCCATAAATTGCTTAAATGTATCGGAACAAGGGAATATTGAAGATAAATGCTTTATTATGAAAAATAAATCACATTTAATATTCATAACTGGTGTAGGGTATCATATGGTCGGCCACGCCCGACTATAATTTCTTACTTGTTTTTCCATTATTCTCATCTTTCATCATACCAAGGACTTTTTTATTTAATAGAGGAATGTTAAATATGTTATCAGGTTGATACTCAGATGTATCAAACTTTAATGGAATGTCTTCACGTATATCACTATAGAAATCCTCCGTCTTTATGGAGTATATGAATGAGTCGGTGTCCATATAATTCAGAGTTATATTTTTTTGGAATTTTGGTATCATATACTGATAATGGAAATCGTACATTTTCCATTTTGAGAGTTCCAACACAACAAAGCCTAAATAAATAGGTTTATTATATGTTATTTGCATAGTTTTGAGTTCGACTGCAAACATATTATCAGAAAATTGGCATATGCTTGAAAAATTTGGCTTTGAAATTAGTGCTCCAGCTCCTAAATGTTCTGCCTGGTTGTTTCCCAGTCGGTTACAATTTTTGCATCTTTCCGTTTGTGTACATTCTCCATGGTTTTTCCATAAACGGAATTATTTAATAATTTGAAAAAATCTTTTTCAAAAGAATTTTTGGCCAATGTTCTATGGTGAGTATTAAGGTCTATGTACTCTTTTAGCCATGGGGATTGTCTAAATTTTAAAGCTCTATGAATTTTTTTTAATATTAATCCATTCCTTAAACATTGTTTTAGAACTCTATAATGAATTGGATATTTTGTTTTACATGTTAAGTCTGCTATAAGCTTCTTACATTTAGAATTAACAACAATTTTGTTTTCTGCACAAAATGGAAGATCGTTGTGGGTTTCATGTAACTTTTGAGGATACTCTAAGTCTACCTCCAGGATATATCCAATATTGGAAGTATCTGAAATATTATTCAAATCAAGATATTTTAGCGTGTCCTCATCGTATACCCATTCAAATTCTCCGTATGGGAGATATTCAGACATTGCCCAACCGTAAAGGTTATTAGCATCTAGGTACATTAAGAATTCCGAGGGTTTGGTTTGATCAAAATCGTCCAAGTATTTATTATTTGCCTTGGAATATCGTTTAGAGCATTGGACTAGACCACCTCTGATACCATCTTGTATAAAGTTATACATATTAATATCATTGAATAACTCTAACTCTATTTTCGTGGTCCTAAGCATGGCATCCCACGATAATCCTGGAGCTGTATAGTACTGACATGGATCCAGTTTATAAATACTTTTACAAATTCTTCTAAAATTTTGAAAAATATCTGTTAGAAGGAGAACATCTGTTTTTAAATATAATTTTGTGTAATCCAACATATTCCTACATTTAAAGGTTTCCCACACAGTTTGAGCATGCTCATAATCTTCATTTGTACATTCCGAATTACTTAAAATATTATAAAATTAATCTTTAGTGGGAAGACTTTGTTCACTAAAACGATTCATTGAATCAATGTAAGAGTATGGAAATACACCTTTTCTTTTAACTAGATTAAACTCTTGCGTTGTTGTGAAAACTTTTTTTAAAATATGAAAGTCATCATCATTTAAATTATTAGCGAGAGATTCTAAACTCGAGGCCATAAATCTACAAGAGTCTAGAAATCGAATTTCAAAAGACTCCTTTTCTCCAATTGGTATAAACTTTGATAGTGATATATATAATTCTTTGTTGAGGGGAATTACTTTAATATCACCATTAAAGTTTGAGAGTTCTTTCATGAATAAATGACAGTCATAAGAAGAAAAATTATGAAAGAGTACCGGTATAAATTTAGCTGTTCTATAAAGAAGATTACAAGAGTTATGGGCTGCGCCTCTATATTTACCAGTAAAATGACAATGGTCTCGTACTTTGTCAGTTCCTAAGTTTTTCTCACAAATTTGACAATTTGTTGAGGAGTCATATAAATGTTGTTCGTCACTGGAAAGTGTTGCCATAGGTAGCTAAATAATTTGTATAAATTTCTGTAGTATCGTTAATTAAATTATCAATAAATATAGTAGGAGCATCATCTCCAAAATAAATATTAAACTTATCTAAACTATCGTCAAAACTACATTTAATATAATAGCTAAACGCACACGCTATATGTTTTTGAAAATTATTAGTTTCGGAATTTTCAATTTTCTCCAAGTAAGCTTCAAAGTCAGTATAAATAACAAAAGGAACATCCAATTGTTTATGATGATTTTTAAAACGTAATATATTATCATCTACATTAGGCATCTTTGTAACTACTTTCTTGCAATTATTCTCGTGATCCCTTATTATTTTTTCAGTTTGAGAGTATTGAAGACATGCGTCGCAAAGGTATATTCGTCCCTTATGCGAAGTTATGCTACTTCTTACTAATCTAAAATATTTATATAATAAAATTATATTAATATATTGTATGAAAATTGTGTGAGCATTATTATTATTTAAATTACCTTGAAATATATGTTATTAATACATAGTGGAACCATTCTTCATCACTCAAAAGAAGGAGATTTACATGGTGTTCTTTCACTCCGTTTGTAAGATAATATGGCCCCACAATGTTATTCCCTTCACAACCAAACACATTAATACTAATGTAGGTGTTGTTTTTTTCAAATTTGCTAATATCTTTTAATTTTAAAGGAAATTCCAGTCCTTCAAAATTAATTAATTGATCTTCTACTTGTATGCAGTTTTCAGCTATATTAATATTATTTATTATATTCAGCTTGTTTCTTGAAAATGAAGCAATAACGCTCCATTTAAAGCAGTAATCATCATCATTTAAAATATTGAAGCATGCTTGTTTTTTAATTAACCATTGAGGTAATGGGATGTATTTTGATCCTCGTATAAAAGAAGCCATATTAATGTTTATTTCAAGCTTCTTTATCCGAATAAGTGACCATCCACTATCCCTTTCTTGAAATTCACTCATTTTGTTGATTATTTTATCATAATGTAATTTAAGAGATTCTTCAACATGATCACTCAGTGTGAATAGAGACATTTTGGAGCGGTGGGTGATGGAGGTTAATTCTATATCTTCATCTCTTATTTTTATGTACTCGCATTGAAGCTCCATATTATACTTGAATGTAGTATAATTTTTTATAGAATTATTAATAATACATACTAACCCTCCATTTACTATTTCGAAAAACTCTTTCGGCTGTAGTATATCCTCCTGTTTGTTTTCATAGAAGTATGTCTCTATTCTTCCTTTGAATGCTCTTCTACACTTAAAGTTGTTAAAATTATTATTATTATTTATGTTGGATACACTAGCGTGAGATCTCTCATGCTCTTGCAAATGGTTTCTGTTAGAAAACCATTTTTCACATTCAATACAATGAAGGACTTCATGTCCTTTCAACATTTCTTTTTCAGCAAACACAGATTTACAAAACTTGCACTGAAACATAATTTCCTTTTAGTTTTTAATAATGCTTGTACACTTTAAAATCAGTCTTTGGACTAATGAAAAATATATTTAAATATTTACCAAATGTGTTCACATATATTTTTTTCCTTAACGGAAATATATTAAATTGCTTTGTTAAAAATTTTTTAATTAACCAGGAATTATTTTATCATACCATGATTAACCCATTTGTTTTCCCATTGTAATTGCTTGGGTATTGCTTGTACAATTTTCATTACCTTCATTTGAAAAATAGTATTGCAATTATTTTTAAATTTTGTTGGGCGTCGAATGGGTTAAATTAAAAAGAAAATTTACCGAATCGCAAATAATTGTCTACCTGTTAAACATTTTGAGGTTAACAAACTTTTAACAAATAAATAAAATGCCAACTTTAACAAAATTGTCACTGTGTTGAAACTATGTATGTAAAAAATTGTTAATTTCAGTACTTATTTGATTTATTTATTTTTAATTAAGGTGTTTTAAATTACATTAAATTATGGTAGGAGACAAAAACTATACATACATATGTATATGTATATAAAAGTTAATAGTCAACATATTATGGGAAAATAAATTTAAAATCAATTTATTTTTTTTTTTAATGTAAGGCGTTTTAAATTACATTAAATTCAACAATGCGATAGGGGTCAATAACCAACTCTGTTAAAATGCATTAAAGAATCGCTTTTAGAATTGCTTTTCATATTTACATAAAAAGTTAAACTTCCGTTCTCATAAAAAAAGTTAAACTTCCGTTCTCATAAATCCTTTTTCGAAATATTAAACAGTTTTGAGGTATAATTATTAGTATTTTACAAATTAATTGTTTATATAAAAATTTTGCGTTAACATTAGCTTTGCTAATAAAGCAAATAAAAAAAGACATTTTTTGAATAAACACAATTTTGAGTAAAGAAAATCAAAATCCTACAACGAGGTGAAATCTGCTTCAACAGGAACAACAGCAATACGAGTCAATGACGACATAATGAAGATGTTTATGGAGGAGGAGGATCAATTTGCCACAACAGAGACAACAACAGCAACACGAGTCAATGATGACATAATAAAGATGTTTATGGAGGAGGAGGAGGATCAATTTGCTACAACAGAGACAACAACAGCAACACAAGTCAATGATGACATAATAAAGATGTTTATGGAGGAGGACGATAAATTCCTGCCGGAATTATCTTTTTAATTTTTTTTTATAATATAAATATATTTATAAATAAAACTATTTTCTTCAAATGATTAAATAAGTTTTTATTTAATTTTTTAAAAAAAGTTAGCTATAATATAATTCAAATATTGCAGGACCATTTGTTGATTCACGTCCTTTATAAGTAATTGTCCACTTTTTATCGCTCATTTTGCTTAAATATGGATCCTCTTTATTTAAAAATTTGGTAATTCTTCGTGGAAGATAAAACCACTTATTGTTTTCTAAGTATGCAATTACTTTTGATCCATATTGAGTTTCTTTCCATTCAAAACTCAATACTTTATAAGGCTGTTCTATCGGAATTTTATCAATTCTTATATATTCTGCCTTAATACCCAGAGCCAATTTTATAATTTGTTCATATATCTGAAAAGTAAAAAATAATTTATAAAAAACCAAAAAATTAAAAAAATATATATATTGATAGCTTACCATTCTGTTAACTATACTTTGAAGTTATCCTCAGACCAATGATAACAAATTTTCTCTGATACTTCTTTTTATACAAATTAAAAATAAAAAAATGCTTTGTCTTTCCAATTCATCTCCAAAGAATTAGTAATTTCTCTTTAATATTTCAAATTGAGAAAATCTTAATTTAGGTTACATATGTAAACATTGTCTCCATGCTAAAAATTAAAATCACAAATAATTGTCTACCTGTTAAACTGTTAAACATTTTTTTGTATGGACTTTTAACATAACTACATACATATGTATGTATTATACAAAATAAATATATTGGTGTCAATTTTCACTAAAAATAATTTCTTCCCATTCTGCAAGTTTGCAATTTTACAAAAAATATTTTCTTCCCCACAATTTCAAAAAAAAATATTTTCTTCTTCACTGAAAACAAATGGGGAAGCAGATTTTCATCTGCCTCCCCAGTTCCATACTACTTATATCATTTGTGGCATAATGTGTTCATCTAAAAAATGGTCAATTTGATGGATCGGTAGAATTATTGTTCTATGTTTAAAAACGCTGTAATTTGAGGTTCCGACATGGTTGCAAATAACATTGACAGTTTTCATGACAGTCATTATGCATCATTTTAATATGGTATATCATTTGTAGCATAATATGGTATATCATTTGTAGCATAATGTGTGTTTTTACAAATTGGTCAATTTGATAGATCGGTAGAATTATTGTTCTATGTTTAATAAAAGCAGTAATCTGAGGTTCCGATATGGTTGCAATTAACTTTGGCAGTTTTCGTGCTAGGACAGTCGTTTATGCACCATTTTAAAGCATTAAAATTGCCATTTGTTTTGGTATATAATTTATTGCATAATGTATTTTAAGAAAATGGCCAATTGGATAGATCGGTAGAATTATTTTCCCAGATTTAAAAAGGCGGTAATTTGAGGTTCCGATATGGTTGTGAATAACTTTGACAGTTTTCATGCTATGACAGTCATTTATGCATCAGTTTAAAGCATTATGATTGCACTTTAATTTGGTATATCATTTGTGGCATAATGTGTTCGTCTAAAAAATGGTCAATTTGAAGGATCGGTAGAATTATTGTTCTATGTTTAAAAACGCGGTAATTTGAGGTTCCGATATGGTTGCAAATAACTTTGACAGTTTTCATGCTAGGGCATTAGTTTACGCATCATTTTAAAGCATTACAGTTGCACTTTATTTTGGTGTATAATTTGTGGCATAATGAATTTTTACAAAAGTTGGATAGATCGGTATATTTATTGGTACAGGTTCAAAAATGCGGTAATTTAAGGCTCCGATATGGTTGCAAATAACTTTTATAGTTTTCATGTTATAACAGTCGTTTATATATCTTTTTATTGCATTATAGTTGCCATTTGCTTTGGTATATAATTTATTCCATAATATATTTTTAGAAAATGGCCAATTGGATAGATCGGTAGAATTATTTTCACAGCTTTAAAAACGCGGTAGTTTGAGGTTCCGATATGGCTGCAAATAACATTAACAGTTTTCACGCTATGACAGTCATTTATGCATCATTTTAAAGCATTATGATTGCACTTTAATATGGTATATCATTTGTAGCATAATGTGTATTTTTACAAATTGGTCAATTTGATAGATCGGTAGAATTATTGTTCTATGTTTAATAAACGCAGTAATCTGAGGTTCCGATGTGGTTGCAATTAACTTTGGCAGTTTTCGTGCTATGACATTCGTTTATGCACCATTTTAAAGCATTAAAATTGCCATTTGTTTTGGTATATAATTTATTGCATAATGTATTTTTAGAAAATGGCCAATTGGATAGATCGGTAGAATTATTTTCCCAGGTTTAAAAAGGCGGTAATTTGAGGTTCCGATATGGTTGTGAATTACTTTGACAGTTTTCATGCTATGACAGTCATTTATGCATCATTTTAAAGCATTATGATTGCACTTTAATATGGTATATAATTTGTAGCATAATGTGTGTTTTTACTAATTTGTCAATTTGATAGATCGGTAGAATTATTGTTCTATGTTTAATAAACGCGGTAATCTGAGGTTCCGATATGGCTGGAATTAACTTTGGCAGTTTTCGTGCTAGGACAGTCGTTTATGCACCATTTTAAAGCATTAAAATTGCCATTTGTTTTGGTATATAATTTATTGCATAATGTATTTTTAGAAAACGGCCAATTTGATAAATCGGTAGAATTATTTTCCCAGGTTTAAAAACGCGGTAATTTGAGGTTCCGATATGGTTGTGAATAACTTTGACAGTTTTCATGCTATGACAGTCATTTATGCATCATTTTAAAGCATTACAGTTGCACTCTGTTTTTGTGTATAATTTGTGGCATAATGAATTTTACAAAAATTGGATAGTTCGGTATATTTATTGGTACAGGTTTAAAAATGCGGTAATTTAAGGCCCCGATATGGTTGCAAATAACTTTTATAGTTTTCATGTTATAACAGTGGTTTATATATCTTTTATTGCATTTTAGTTGCCATTTGTTTTGTTATATAATTTATTGCATAATGTATTTTTAGAAGATGGCCAATTGGATAGATCGATAGAATTATTTTCCCAGGTTTAAAAAGGCGGTAATTTGAGGTTCCGATATGGTTGCAAATAACTTTGACAGTTTTCATGCTAGGGCATTAGTTTACGCATCATTTTAAAGCATTACAGTTGCACTTTATTTTGGTGTATAATTTGTGGCATAATGAATTTATATTTATTGGTACAGGTTCAAAAATGCGGTAATTTAAGGCTCCGATATGGTTGCAAATAACTTTTATAGTTTTCATGTTATAACAGTCGTTTATATATCTTTTTATTGCATTATAGTTGCCATTTGCTTTGGTATATAATTTATTCCATAATATATTTTTAGAAAATGACCAATTGGATAGATCGGTAGAATTATTTTCACAGCTTGAATAACTTTGACAGTTTTCATGCTATGACAGTCATTTATGCATCATTTTAAAGCATTATGATTGCACTTTAATTTGGTATATCATTTGTGGCATAATGTGTTCGTCTAAAAAAATGGTCAATTTGAAGGATCGGTAGAATTATTGTTCTATGTTTAAAAACGCGGTAATTTGAGGTTCCGATATGGTTGCAAATAACTTTGACAGTTTTCATGCTATGGCAATAGTTTATGCATCATTTTAAAGCATTACAGTTGCACTCTATTTTGGTGTATAATTTGTGGCATAATGAATTTTTACAAAAGTTGGATAGATCGGTATATTTATTGGTACAGGTATAAAAATGCGGTAATTCAAGGCTCCGATATGGTTGCAAATAACTTTTATAGTTTTCATGTTATAACAGTCGTTTATATATCTTTTTATTGCATTATAGTTGCCATTTGTTTTGGTATATAATTTATTGCATAATATATTTTTAGAAAATTGCCAATTGGATAGATCGGTAGAATTATTTTCACAGCTTTAAGAGGCGGTAATTTGAGGTTCCGATATGGTTGCAAATAACATTGACAGTTTTCATGCTATGAAGTCATTTATGCATCATTTTTAAAGCATTATGATTGCACTTTAATATGGTATATAATTTGTAGCATAATGTGTGTTTTTACTAATTGGTCAATTTGATAGATCGGTAGAATTATTGTTCTATGTTTAATAAACGCTGTAATCTGAGGTTCCGATATGGCTGCAATTAACTTTGGCAGTTTTCGTGCTAGGACAGTCGTTTATGCACCATTTTAAAGCACTAAATTGCCATATGTTTTGGTATATAATTTATTTAGAAAACGGCCGCTTGGATAAATCGGTTAGAATTATTTTCCCAGGTTAAAAACGCGGTAATTTGAGGTTCCGATATGGTTGTGAATAACTTTGACAGTTTTCATGCTATGACAGTCATTTATACATCATTTTAAAGCATTACAGTTGCACTTTGTTTTTGTGTATAATTTGTGGCATAATGAATTTTTACAAAAATTGGATAGACCGGTATATTTATTGATACAGGTTAAAAATGCGGTAATTTAAGGCCCCGATATGGTTGCAAATAACTTTTATAGTTTTCATGTTATAACTGTCGTTTATACATCTTTTTATTGCATTTTAGTTGCCATTTGTTTGGTATATAATTTATTGCATAATGTATTTTTAGAAAACGGCCAATTGGATAAATCGGTAGAATTATTTTCCCAGGTTTAAAAAACCGCGTAATTTGAGGTTCCGATATGGTTGTGAATACTTTGAGAGTTTTCATGCTATGACAGTT